>NW_026610508.1:0-242110 GCF_029499605.1 Hyla sarda
GGAGCTGTTTGGTGATGTCGTCTATTATGGCCTTCATAGAAGCAACAGGAGATTGTTGCATCCATCTAGAACCCTCAGAACTACAGTGCTATGATGTCACTCACTTCCACAGGCCTTGCAGAGTGTAAACAACAACAACCCAGCTTTGTTGTGTATGTAACCATAGGATTTGTGATGTCACCTAGAACCTTCACAGCAGCGACAGCTTTATGAGGAGCATCAGCACTGCTCTGCCTGAGCAGAACCATCACCGCCATAGGTTGTCAAATAACCCGGGTTTAACCCACACAGGTAAGTCCAATGGGGTGCAGGCATGTCCTCTATGCTTACAGCTTCCCGTGGGTGTTGGTTTGATACCGTTTGGGGACAGCCAAGGAGGCATCTGCAGGCAACAAAGGTAGGTGTGTGCTTGTGTGTGTGTTTCCTATGCAGATCCTAAGCCCAGTGTCACATGCAAGTAGGAGGAGTAAGAAGGGTTCCTGGCAAATCCGGGTTATGGATTGCATTTAAAAAGGCCCCGTGGGAGTGCAATGGGCCCCTGTCTTGCTGCTTAGCAATAATGGTATGGGTTTAGGTTCTGCTGTGTGTACTGGTGGTTGACTGCCCCCCAGCCCAGAGTGTGCATGGAAAATTGTCTGGCAGCCTCCCTGACAGCAAGCAGTGATAGTGCCCATGAAGGGCACCTTGTTGGGCCGCCCCTTTCACGGTTATCGCTTCTCGGCCTTTTGGCTAAGATCAAGTGTAGTATCTGTTCTTATCAGTTTAATATCTGATACGTCCCCTATCTGGGGGACCATATATTAAATGGATTTTTGAGAACGTGGGCCGATTTCGAAGCTTGCTTCCGTCGCCCTATGCATTGACCCGATATGGCAGTATCTTCGGGTACAGTGCACCACCCCCTTACAGGGTTAAAAAGAAAGATTCCTACTTTCATTGCTACCTGCTTGCTGGCTAGCCAGCTAGCCAGCCCTGTGGGCCTTGCTGCTGCTGCAGCCAAAAAACAAAAGGTGGTGCTGCTGCTGCTTCTGCTGCTTCTGCTTCTGCTTGTGTCTGGCCGCTGTTGGAGCGTCCAGGCACAGGACTTCTGCTGCTGCTGACTAAATGGCCTCCTTAATTGGATCATTTGAGTAGCCAGCACACCTGTGCAGGTAGGGCATGACATGATAGGCAGCTGCCTTGATAGCGGGTGGGTGCTGAATGTTCCTAATTGACAAAATAAGATTAATGCTTATGAAGAAATATAAAATCTCATCCCTTCCCCAATATCGCGCCACACCCCTACCCCTTAATTCCCTGGTTGAACTTGATGGACATATGTCTTTTTTCGACCGTACTAACTATGTAACTATGTAACATAACATGGGGGGGGGGGGGGTCTCCTGGCTGTTCACACAGGTGTGTCATTGCTGTACATTGACCATGCATTGCTTCTGTGGTATTGCAAAGGCAAAGACAAATGCTTCCAGCCATCCATTGCACTAATGGATTGGTCATCAGCTGGCTGTCTATGTCCCGCATCATATAGACCAAAGTACAGAGGGTTAGGCTATGCTATTGTGCACCTACCTGATGCATCAGAAGGTGCGAGGCCCTTGCTAAATTCTGTGCACAGACTTTGAGATCTATACTTTAGACTGTATCTAAACCTGCTCCAACATGGACTGACATTCTGGCCTACTTTCAGCCGATGCGACTTGTCTGTCGCTGAACAGTCGCTTTTTATGTATTCAGCACCTATGTATAATGTTGTAAAAATGCTCTAGAAGCTAAAGTCGCAGAAATGTCACACATATTTGGCCTGCAACTTTCTGTGCGACAAATTCAGACAGGAAAAATCAGTATAAATCCTTAGAAAATTATCCCCAGTGTCTCCATCTGCTGGCGGTATTGAATAAGCATTGCTGCACTGATGGGGTATGCATTAGACGAAAAAAAAGAAGAAAAAGAAGAATAATACGCCCAGAAAAGAGGCAAAAAGGAGAAAAACGTAAAAAAACTTGAAAAAAAGTAAGAGGAAGAGAAGGGAAAAAAAGTGGAAATGGGTTTAAAAGTGATTTCGGCGGAGAATATATATATATATATATTATATATATATATATATATATATATATATATACGCGCACACACACACACATATATATAAACATATTCTCCGTTGAGATATTGCAGCCGCTGCTGTGTCCCAGGCCCAGGAGCCTTAGCACTGTGCTGTGATGTCACTCAATACCACTGACATCACTAGGTGTAAACAACATCTCTCCTTTGCTGTGTATGTGACTATGGAGCTGTTTGGTGATGTCGTCTATTATGGCCTTCATAGAAGCAACAGGAGATTGTTGCATCCATCTAGAACCCTCAGAACTACAGTGCTATGATGTCACTCACTTCACAGGCCTTGCAGAGTGTAAACAACAACAACCCAGCTTTGTTGTGTATGTAACCATAGGGATTTGTGATGTCACCTAGAACCTTCACAGCAGCGACTGCTTTATGAGGAGCATCAGCACTGCTCTGCCTGAGCAGAACCATCACCGCCATAGGTTGTCAAATAACCCGGGTTTAACCCACACAGGTAAGTCCAATGGGGTGCAGGCATGTCCTCTATGCTTACAGCTTCCCGTGGGTGTTGGTTTGATACCGTTTGGGGACAGCCAAGGAGGCATCTGCAGGCAACAAAGGTAGGTGTGTGCTTGTGTGTGTGTTTCCTATGCAGATCCTAAGCCCAGTGTCACATGCAAGTAGGAGGAGTAAGAAGGGTTCCTGGCAAATCCGGGTTATGGATTGCATTTAAAAAGGCCCCGTGGGAGTGCAATGGGCCCCTGTCTTGCTGCTTAGCAATAATGGTATGGGTTTAGGTTCTGCTGTGTGTACTGGTGGTTGACTGCCCCCCAGCCCAGAGTGTGCATGGAAAATTGTCTGGCAGCCTCCCTGACAGCAAGCAGTGATAGTGCCCATGAAGGGCACCTTGTTGGGCCCGCCCCTTTCACGGTTATCGCTTCTCGCCTTTTGGCTAAGATCAAGTGTAGTATCTGTTCTTATCAGTTTAATATCTGATACGTCCCCTATCTGGGGACCATATATTAATGGATTTTTGAGAACGGGGGCCGATTTTGAAGCTTGCTTCCGTCGCCCTATGCATTGACCCGATATGGCAGTATCTTCGGGTACAGTGCACCACCCCCTTACAGGGTTAAAAAGAAAGATTCCTACTTTCATTGCTACCTGCTTGCTGCTAGCCAGCTAGCCAGCCCTGTGGGCCTTGCTGCTGCTGCAGCCAAAAAACAAAAGGTGGTGCTGCTGCTGCTTCTGCTTGTGTCTGGCCGCTGTTGGAGCGTCCAGGCACAGGACTTCTGCTGCTGCTGACTAAATGGCCTCCTTAATTGGATCATTTGAGTGGCCAGCACACCTGTGCAGGTAGGGCATGACATGATAGGCAGCTGCCTTGATAGCGGGTGGGTGCTGAATGTTCCTAATTGACAAAATAAGATTAATGCTTATGAAGAAATATAAAATCTCATCCCTTCCCCAATATCGCGCCACACCCTACCCCTTAATTCCCTGGTTGAACTTGATGGACATATGTCTTTTTTCGACCGTACTAAACTATGTAACTATGTAACATAACATGGGGGGGGGGGTCTCCTGGCTGTTCACACAGGTGTGTCATTGCTGTACATTGACCATGCATTTGCTTCTGTGGTGTTGCAAAGGCAAAGACAAATGCTTCCAGCCATCCATTGCACTAATGGATTGGTCATCAGCTGGCTGTCTATGTCCCGCATCAATATAGACCAAAGTACAGAGGGTTAGGCTATGCTATGTGCACCTACCTGATGCATCAGAAGGTGCGAGGCCCTTGCTAAATTCTGTGCACAGACTTTGAGATCTATACTTTAGACTGTATCTAAACCTGCTCCAACATGGACTGACATTCTGGCCTACTTTCAGCCGATGCGACTTGTCTGTCGCTGAACAGTCGCTTTTTATGTATTCAGCACCTATGTATAATGTTGTAAAAATGCTCTAGAAGCTAAAGTCGCAGAAATGTCACACATATTTTGGCCTGCAACTTTCTGTGCGACAAATTCAGACAGGAAAAATCAGTATAAATCCTTAGAAAATTATCCCCCAGTGTCTCCATCTGCTGGCGGTATTGAATAAGCATTGCTGCACTGATGGGGTATGCATTAGACGAAAAAAAAGAAGAAAAAGAAGAATAATACGCCCAGAAAAGAGGCGAAAGGAGAAAAACGTAAAAAAACGTGAAAAAAAAAGTAAGAGGAAGAGAAGGGAAAAAAAGGTGGAAATGGGCTTAAAAGTGATTTCGGCGGAGAAATATATATATATATATATATATATATATATATATATATATATATATACGCGCACACACACACATATATATAAACGTATTCTCCGTTAAGATATTGCAGCCGCTGCTGTGTCCAGGCCCAGGAGCCTTAGCACTGTGCTGTGATGTCACTCAATACCACTGACATCACTAGGTGTAAACAACATCTCTACTTTGCTGTGTATGTGACTATGGAGCTGTTTGGTGATGTCGTCTATTATGGCCTTCATAGAAGCAACAGGAGATTGTTGCATCCATCTAGAACCCTCAGAACTACAGTGCTATGATGTCACTCACTTCCACAGGCCTTGCAGAGTGTAAACAACAACAACCCAGCTTTGTTGTGTATGTAACCATAGGGATTTGTGATGTCACCTAGAACCTTCACAGCAGCGACAGCTTTATGAGGAGCATCAGCACTGCTCTGCCTGAGCAGAACCATCACCGCCATAGGTTGTCAAATAACCCGGGTTTAACCCACACAGGTAAGTCCAATGGGGTGCAGGCATGTCCTCTATGCTTACAGCTTCCCGTGGGTGTTGGTTTGATACCGTTTGGGGACAGCCAAGGAGGCATCTGCAGGCAACAAAGGTAGGTGTGTGCTTGTGTGTGTGTTTCCTATGCAGATCCTAAGCCAGTGTCACATGCAAGTAGGAGGAGTAAGAAGGGTTCCTGGCAAATCCGGGTTATGGATTGCATTTAAAAAGGGCCCCGTGGGAGTGCAATGGGCCCCTGTCTTGCTGCTTAGCAATAATGGTATGGGTTTAGGTTCTGCTGTGTGTACTGGTGGTTGACTGCCCCCCAGCCCAGAGTGTGCATGGAAAATTGTCTGGCAGCCCTCCCTGACAGCAAGCAGTGATAGTGCCCATGAAGGGCACCTTGTTGGGCCCGCCCCTTTCACGGTTATCGCTTCTCGGCCTTTTGGCTAAGATCAAGTGTAGTATCTGTTCTTATCAGTTTAATATCTGATACGTCCCCTATCTGGGGACCATATATTAAATGGATTTTTGAGAACGTGGGCCGATTTCGAAGCTTGCTTCCGTCGCCCTATGCATTGACCCGATATGGCAGTATCTTCGGGTACAGTGCACCACCCCTTACAGGGTTAAAAAGAAAGATTCCTACTTTCATTGCTACCTGCTTGCTGGCTAGCAGCTAGCCAGCCCTGTGGGCCTTGCTGCTGCTGCAGCCAAAAAACAAAAGGTGGTGCTGCTGCTGCTTCTGCTGCTTCTGCTTCTGCTTGTGTCTGGCCGCTGTTGGAGCGTCCAGGCACAGGACTTCTGCTGCTGCTGACTAAATGGCCTCCTTAATTGGATCATTTGAGTAGCCAGCACACCTGTGCAGGTAGGGCATGACATGATAGGCAGCTGCCTTGATAGCGGGTGGGTGCTGAATGTTCCTAATTGACAAAATAAGATTAATGCTTATGAAGAAATATAAAATCTCATCCCTTCCCCAATATCGCGCCACACCCCTACCCCTTAATTCCCTGGTTGAACTTGATGGACATATGTCTTTTTTCGACCGTACTAACTATGTAA
The DNA here is from genome assembly GCF_029499605.1 of Hyla sarda. Classification (NCBI taxonomy): domain Eukaryota; kingdom Metazoa; phylum Chordata; class Amphibia; order Anura; family Hylidae; genus Hyla; species Hyla sarda. The sequence continues at coordinate 5,896 of NW_026610508.1, forward strand.
CTATGTAACATAACATGGGGGGGGGGGGGGGGTCTCCTGGCTGTTCACACAGGTGTGTCATTGCTGTACATTGACCATGCATTGCTTCTGTGGTATTGCAAAGGCAAAGACAAATGCTTCCAGCCATCCATTGCACTAATGGATTGGTCATCAGCTGGCTGTCTATGTCCCGCATCAATATAGACCAAAGTACAGAGGGTTAGGCTATGCTATTGTGCACCTACCTGATGCATCAGAAGGTGCGAGGCCCTTGCTAAATTCTGTGCACAGACTTTGAGATCTATACTTTAGACTGTATCTAAACCTGCTCCAACATGGACTGACATTCTGGCCTACTTTCAGCCGATGCGACTTGTCTGTCGCTGAACAGTCGCTTTTTATGTATTCAGCACCTATGTATAATGTTGTAAAAATGCTCTAGAAGCTAAAGTCGCAGAAATGTCACACATATTTGGCCTGCAACTTTCTGTGCGACAAATTCAGACAGGAAAAATCAGTATAAATCCTTAGAAAATTATCCCCAGTGGTCTCCATCTGCTGGCGGTATTGAATAAGCATTGCTGCACTGATGGGGTATGCATTAGACGAAAAAAAAGAAGAAAAAGAAGAATAATACGCCCAGAAAAGAGGCGAAAAGGAGAAAAACGTAAAAAAACGTGAAAAAAAAGTAAGAGGAAGAGAAGGGGAAAAAAAGGTGGAAATGGGTTTAAAAGTGATTTCGGCGGAGAAATATATATATATATATATATATATATATTATATATATATATATATATATATATACGCGCACACACACACACATATATATAAACGTATTCTCCGTTGAGATATTGCAGCCGCTGCTGGTGTCCAGGCCCAGGAGCCTTAGCACTGTGCTGTGATGTCACTCAATACCACTGACATCACTAGGTGTAAACAACATCTCTCCTTTGCTGTGTATGTGACTATGGAGCTGTTTGGTGATGTCGTCTATTATGGCCTTCATAGAAGCAACAGGAGATTGTTGCATCCATCTAGAACCCTCAGAACTACAGTGCTATGATGTCACTCACTTCCACAGGCCTTGCAGAGTGTAAACAACAACAACCCAGCTTTGTTGTGTATGTAAACCATAGGGATTTGTGATGTCACCTAGAACCTTCACAGCAGCGACAGCTTTATGAGGAGCAATCAGCACTGCTCTGCCTGAGCAGAACCATCACCGCCATAGGTTGTCAAATAACCCGGGTTTAACCCACACAGGTAAGTCCAATGGGGTGCAGGCATGTCCTCTATGCTTACAGCTTCCGTGGGTGTTGGTTTGATACCGTTTGGGGACAGCCAAGGAGGCATCTGCAGGCAACAAAGGTAGGTGTGTGCTTGTGTGTGTGTTTCCTATGCAGATCCTAAGCCCAGTGTCACATGCAAGTAGGAGGAGTAAGAAGGGTTCCTGGCAAATCGGGTTATGGATTGCATTTAAAAAGGCCCCGAGGGAGTGCAATGGGCCCCTGTCTTGCTGCTTAGCAATAATGGTATGGGTTTAGGTTCTGCTGTGTGTACTGGTGGTGACTGCCCCCCAGCCCAGAGTGTGCATGGAAAATTGTCTGGCAGCCTCCCTGACAGCAAGCAGTGATAGTGCCCATGAAGGGCACCTTGTTGGGCCCGCCCCTTTCACGGTTATCGCTTCTCGGCCTTTTGGCTAAGATCAAGTGTAGTATCTGTTCTTATCAGTTTAATATCTGATACGTCCCCTATCTGGGGACCATATATTAAATGGATTTTTGAGAACGGGGGCCGTTTTCCGAAGCTTGCTTCCGTCGCCCAAATGCATTGACCCGATATGGCAGTATCTTCGGGTACAGTGCACCACCCCCTTACAGGGTTAAAAAGAAAGATTCCTACTTTCATTGCTACCTGCTTGCTGGCTAGCCAGCTAGCCAGCCCTGGTGGGCCTTGCTGCTGCTGCAGGCCAAAAAACAAAAGGTGGTGCTGCTGCTGCTTCTGCTGCTTCTGCTTCTGCTTGTGTCTGGCCGCTGTTGGAGCGTCCAGGCACAGGACTTCTGCTGCTGCTGACTAAATGGCCTCCTTAATTGGATCATTTGAGTAGCCAGCACACCTGTGCAGGTAGGGGCATGACATGATAGGCAGCTGCCTTGATAGCGGGTGGGTGCTGAATGTTCCTAATTGACAAAATAAGATTAATGCTTATGAAGAAATATAAAATCTCATCCCTTCCCTAATATCGCGCCACACCCCTACCCCTTAATTCCCTGGTTGAACTTGATGGACATATGTCTTTTTTTCGACCGTACTAACTATGTAACTATGTAACATAACATGGGGGGGGTCTCCTGGCTGTTCACACAGGTGTGTCATTGCTGTACATTGACCATGCATTGCTTCTGTGGTATTGCAAAGGCAAATGCTTCCAGCCATCCATTGCACTAATGGATTGGTCATCAGCTGTCTGTCTATGTCCCGCATCAATATAGACCAAAGTACAGAGGTTAGGCTATGCTATTGTGCACCTACCTGATGCATCAGAAGGTGCGAGGCCCTTGCTAAATTCTGTGCCAGACTTTGAGATCTATACTTTAGACTGTATCTAAACCTGCTCCAACATGGACTGACATTCTGGCCTACTTTCAGCCGATGCGACTTGTCTGTCGCTGAACAGTCGCTTTTTATGTATTCAGCACCTATGTATAATGTTGTAAAAAATGCTCTAGAAGCTAAAGTCGCAGAAATGTCACAACATATTTGGCCTGCAACTTTCTGTGCGACAAATTCAGACAGGAAAAATCAGTATAAATCCTTAGAAAATTATCCCCCCAGTGTCTCCATCTGCCTGGCGGTATTGAATAAGCATTGCTGCACTGATGGGGTATGCATTAGACGAAAAAAAAGAAGAAAAAGAAGAATAATACGCCCAGAAAAGAGGTGAAAAGGAGAAAAACGTAAAAAAACGTGAAAAAAAAGTAAGAGGAAGAGAAGGGAAAAAAAGGTGGAAATGGGTTTAAAAGTGATTTCGGCGGAGAAATATATATATATATATATATATATATATATATATATATATATATATATATATACGCGCACACACACACATATATATATAAACGTATTCTCCGTTGAGATATTGCAGCCGCTGCTGTTGTCCAGGCCCAGGAGCCTTAGCACTGTGCTGTGATGTCACTCAATACCACTGACATCACTAGGTGTAAACAACATCTCTCCTTTGCTGTGTATGTGACTATGAGCTGTTTGGTGATGTCGTCTATTATGGCCTTCATAGAAGCAACAGGAGATTGTTGCATCATCTAGAACCCTCAGAACTACAGTGCTATGATGTCACTCACTTCCACAGGCCTTGCAGAGTGTAAACAACAACAACCCAGCTTTGTTGTGTATGTAACCATAGGGATTTGTGATGTCACCTAGAACCTTCACAGCAGCGACAGCTTTATGAGGAGCATCAGCACTGCTCTGCCCTGAGCAGAACCATCACCCCGCCATAGGTTGTCAAATAACCCGGGTTTAACCCCACACAGGTAAGTCCAATGGGGTGCAGGCATGTCCTCTATGCTTACAGCTTCCCGTGGGTGTTGGTTTGATACCGTTTGGGGACAGCCAAGGAGGCATCTGCAGGCAACAAAGGTAGGTGTGTGCTTGTGTGTGTGTTTCCTATGCAGATCCTAAGCCCAGTGTCACATGCAAGTAGGAGGAGTAAGAAGGGTTCCTGGCAAATCCGGGTTATGGATTGCATTTAAAAAGGCCCCGTGTGAGTGCAATGGGCCCCTGTCTTGCTGCTTAGCAATAATGGTATGGGTTTAGGTTCTGCTGTGTGTACTGGTGGTTGACTGCCCCCCAGCCCAGAGTGTGCATGGAAAATTGTCTGGCAGCCTCCCTGACAGCAAGCAGTGATAGTGCCCATGAAGGGCACCTTGTTGGGCCCGCCCCTTTCACGGTTATCGCTTCTCGGCCTTTTGGCTAAGATCAAGTGTAGTATCTGTTCTTATCAGTTTAATATCTGATACGTCCCCTATCTGGGGGACCATATATTAAATGGATTTTGAGAACGGGGGCCGATTCGAAGCTTGCTTCCGTCGCCCTATGCATTGACCCGATATGGCAGTATCTTCGGGTACAGTGCACCACCCCTTATCAGGGTTAAAAAGAAAGATTCCTACTTTCATTGCTACCTGCTTGCTGGCTAGCCAGCTAGCCAGCCCTGTGGGCCTTGCTGCTGCTGCAGCCAAAAAACAAAAGGTGGTGCTGCTGCTGCTTCTGCTGCTTCTGCTTCTGCTTGTGTCTGGCCGCTGTTGGAGCGTCCAGGCACAGGACTTCTGCTGCTGCTGACTAATGGCCTCCTTAATGGGATCATTGAGTAGCCAGCACACCTGTGCAGGTAGGGCATGACATGATAGGCAGCTGCCGATAGCGGGTGGGTGCTGAATGTTCCTAATTGACAAAATAAGATTAATGCTTATGAAGAAATATAAAATCTCATCCCTTCCCCAATATCGCGCCACACCCCTACCCCTTAATTCCCTGGTTGAACTTGATGGACATATGTCTTTTTTCGACCGTACTAACTATGTAACTATGTAACATAACATGGGGGGGGGGGGTCTCCTGGCTGTTCACACAGGTGTGTCATTGCTGTACATTGACCATGCATTGCTTCTGTGGTATTGCAAAGGCAAAGACAAATGCTTCCAGCCATCTATTGCACTAATGGATTGGTCATCAGCTGGCTGTCTATGTCCCGCATCAATATAGACCAAAGTACAGAGGGTTAGGCTATGCTATTGTGCACCTACCTGATGCATCAGAAGGTGCGAGGCCCTTGCTAAATTCTGTGCACAGACTTTGAGATCTATACTTTAGACTGTATCTAAACCTGCTCCAACATGGACTGACATTCTGGCCTACTTTCAGCCGATGCGACTTGTCTGTCGCTGAACAGTCGCTTTTTATGTATTCAGCACCTATGTATAATGTTGTAAAAATGCTCTAGAAGCTAAAGTCGCAGAAATGTCACACATATTTGGCCTGCAACTTTCTGTGCGACAAATTCAGACAGGAAAAATCAGTATAAATCCTTAGAAAATTATCCCCCAGTGTCTCCATCTGCTGGCGGTATTGAATAAGCATTGCTGCACTGATGGGGTATGCATTAGACGAAAAAAAAGAAGAAAAAGAAGAATAATACGCCCAGAAAAGAGGCGAAAAGGAGAAAAACGTAAAAAAACGTGAAAAAAAAGTAAGAGGAAGAGAAGGGAAAAAAAGGTGGAAATGGGTTTAAAAGTGATTTCGGCGGAGAAATATATATATATATATATATATATATATATATATATATATATATACGCGCACACACACACACATATATATAAACGTATTCTCCGTTGAGATATTGCAGCCGCTGCTGTGTCCAGGCCCAGGAGCCTTAGCACTGTGCTGTGATGTCACTCAATACCACTGACATCACTAGGTGTAAACAACATCTCTCCTTTGCTGTGTATGTGACTATGGAGCTGTTTGGTGATGTCGTCTATTATGGCCTTCATAGAAGCAACAGGAGATTGTTGCATCCATCTAGAACCCTCAGAACTACAGTGCTATGATGTCACTCACTTCCACAGGCCTTGCAGAGTGTAAACAACAACAACCCAGCTTTGTTGTGTATGTAACCATAGGGATTTGTGATGTCACCTAGAACCTTCACAGCAGCGACAGCTTTATGAGGAGCATCAGCACTGCTCTGCCTGAGCAGAACCATCACCGCCATAGGTTGTCAAATAACCCGGGTTTAACCCACACAGGTAAGTCCAATGGGGTGCAGGCATGTCCTCTATGCTTACAGCTTCCCGTGGGTGTTGGTTTGATACCGTTTGGGGACAGCCAAGGAGGCATCTGCAGGCAACAAAGGTAGGTGTGTGCTTGTGTGTGTGTTTCCTATGCAGATCCTAAGCCCAGTGTCACATGCAAGTAGGAGGAGTAAGAAGGGTTCCTGGCAAATCCGGGTTATGGATTGCATTTAAAAAGGCCCCGTGGGAGTGCAATGGGCCCCTGTCTTGCTGCTTAGCAATAATGGTATGGGTTTAGGTTCTGCTGTGTGTACTGGTGGTTGACTGCCCCCCAGCCCAGAGTGTGCATGGAAAATTGTCTGGCAGCCTCCCTGACAGCAAGCAGTGATAGTGCCCATGAAGGGCACCTTGTTGGGCCCGCCCCTTTCACGGTTATCGCTTCTCGGCCTTTTGGCTAAGATCAAGTGTAGTATCTGTTCTTATCAGTTTAATATCTGATACGTCCCCTATCTGGGGACCATATATTAAATGGATTTTTGAGAACGGGGGCCGATTTCGAAGCTTGCTTCCGTCGCCCTATGCATTGACCCGATATGGCAGTATCTTCGGGTACAGTGCACCACCCCCTTACAGGGTTAAAAAGAAAGATTCCTACTTTCATTGCTACCTGCTTGCTGGCTAGCCAGCTAGCCAGCCCTGTGGGCCTTGCTGCTGCTGCAGCCAAAAAACAAAAGGTGGTGCTGCTGCTGCTTCTGCTGCTTCTGCTTCTGCTTGTGTCTGGCCGCTGTTGGAGCGTCCAGGCACAGGACTTCTGCTGCTGCTGACTAAATGGCCTCCTTAATTGGATCATTTGAGTAGCCAGCACACCTGTGCAGGTAGGGCATGACATGATAGGCAGCTGCCTTGATAGCGGGTGGGTGCTGAATGTTCCTAATTGACAAAATAAGATTAATGCTTATGAAGAAATATAAAATCTCATCCCTTCCCCAATATCGCGCCACACCCCTACCCCTTAATTCCCTGGTTGAACTTGATGGACATATGTCTTTTTTCGACCGTACTAACTATGTAACTATGTAACATAACATGGGGGGGGGGGGGGGGGGTCTCCTGGCTGTTCACACAGGTGTGTCATTGCTGTACATTGACCATGCATTGCTTCTGTGGTATTGCAAAGGCAAAGACAAATGCTTCCAGCCATCCATTGCACTAATGGATTGGTCATCAGCTGGCTGTCTATGTCCCGCATCAATATAGACCAAAGTACAGAGGGTTAGGCTATGCTATTGTGCACCTACCTGATGCATCAGAAGGTGCGAGGCCCTTGCTAAATTCTGTGCACAGACTTTGAGATCTATACTTTAGACTGTATCTAAACCTGCTCCAACATGGACTGACATTCTGGCCTACTTTCAGCCGATGCGACTTGTCTGTCGCTGAACAGTCGCTTTTTATGTATTCAGCACCTATGTATAATGTTGTAAAAATGCTCTAGAAGCTAAAGTCGCAGAAATGTCACACATATTTGGCCTGCAACTTTCTGTGCGACAAATTCAGACAGGAAAAATCAGTATAAATCCTTAGAAAATTATCCCCCAGTGTCTCCATCTGCTGGCGGTATTGAATAAGCATTGCTGCACTGATGGGGTATGCATTAGACGAAAAAAAAGAAGAAAAAGAAGAATAATACGCCCAGAAAAGAGGCGAAAAGGAGAAAAACGTAAAAAAAGTGAAAAAAAAGTAAGAGGAAGAGAAGGGAAAAAAAGGTGGAAATGGGTTTAAAAGTGATTTCGGCGGAGAAATATATATATATATATATATATATATATATATATATATATATATACGCGCACACACACACATATATATAAACGTATTCTCCGTTGAGATATTGCAGCCGCTGCTGTGTCCAGGCCCAGGAGCCTTAGCACTGTGCTGTGATGTCACTCAATACCACTGACATCACTAGGTGTAAACAACATCTCTACTTTGCTGTGTATGTGACTATGGAGCTGTTTGGTGATGTCGTCTATTATGGCCTTCATAGAAGCAACAGGAGATTGTAGCATCCATCTAGAACCCTCAGAACTACAGTGCTATGATGTCACTCACTTCCACAGGCCTTGCAGAGTGTAAACAACAACAACCCAGCTTTGTTGTGTATGTAACCATAGGGATTTGTGATGTCACCTAGAACCTTCACAGCAGCGACAGCTTTATGAGGAGCATCAGCACTGCTCTGCCTGAGCAGAACCATCACCGCCATAGGTTGTCAAATAACCCGGGTTTAACCCACACAGGTAAGTCCAATGGGGTGCAGGCATGTCCTCTATGCTTACAGCTTCCCGTGGGTGTTGGTTTGATACCGTTTGGGGACAGCCAAGGAGGCATCTGCAGGCAACAAAGGTAGGTGTGTGCTTGTGTGTGTGTTTCCTATGCAGATCCTAAGCCCAGTGTCACATGCAAGTAGGAGGAGTAAGAAGGGTTCCTGGCAAATCCGGGTTATGGATTGCATTTAAAAAGGCCCCGTGGGAGTGCAATGGGCCCCTGTCTTGCTGCTTAGCAATAATGGTATGGGTTTAGGTTCTGCTGTGTGTACTGGTGGTTGACTGCCCCCCAGCCCAGAGTGTGCATGGAAAATTGTCTGGCAGCCTCCCTGACAGCAAGCAGTGATAGTGCCCATGAAGGGCACCTTGTTGGGCCCGCCCCTTTCACGGTTATCGCTTCTCGGCCTTTTGGCTAAGATCAAGTGTAGTATCTGTTCTTATCAGTTTAATATCTGATACGTCCCCTATCTGGGGACCATATATTAAATGGATTTTTGAGAACGGGGGCCGATTTCGAAGCTTGCTTCCGTCGCCCTATGCATTGACCCGATATGGCAGTATCTTCGGGTACAGTGCACCACCCCCTTACAGGGTTAAAAAGAAAGATTCCTACTTTCATTGCTACCTGCTTGCTGGCTAGCCAGCTAGCCAGCCCTGTGGGCCTTGCTGCTGCTGCAGCCAAAAAACAAAAGGTGGTGCTGCTGCTACTTCTGCTGCTTCTGCTTCTGCTTGTGTCTGGCCGCTGTTGGAGCGTCCAGGCACAGGACTTCTGCTGCTGCTGACTAAATGGCCTCCTTAATTGGATCATTTGAGTAGCCAGCACACCTGTGCAGGTAGGGCATGACATGATAGGCAGCTGCCTTGATAGCGGGTGGGTGCTGAATGTTCCTAATTGACAAAATAAGATTAATGCTTATGAAGAAATATAAAATCTCATCCCTTCCCCAATATCGCGCCACACCCCTACCCCTTAATTCCCTGGTTGAACTTGATGGACATATGTCTTTTTTCGACCGTACTAACTATGTAACTATGTAACATAACATGGGGGGGGGGGGGGGGTCTCCTGGCTGTTCACACAGGTGTGTCATTGCTGTACATTGACCATGCATTGCTTCTGTGGTATTGCAAAGGCAAAGACAAATGCTTCCAGCCATCCATTGCACTAATGGATTGGTCATCAGCTGGCTGTCTATGTCCCGCATCAATATAGACCAAAGTACAGAGGGTTAGGCTATGCTATTGTGCACCTACCTGATGCATCAGAAGGTGCGAGGCCCTTGCTAAATTCTGTGCACAGACTTTGAGATCTATACTTTAGACTGTATCTAAACCTGCTCCAACATGGACTGACATTCTGGCCTACTTTCAGCCGATGCGACTTGTCTGTCGCTGAACAGTCGCTTTTTATGTATTCAGCACCTATGTATAATGTTGTAAAAATGCTCTAGAAGCTAAAGTCGCAGAAATGTCACACATATTTGGCCTGCAACTTTCTGTGCGACAAATTCAGACAGGAAAAATCAGTATAAATCCTTAGAAAATTATCCCCCAGTGTCTCCATCTGCTGGCGGTATTGAATAAGCATTGCTGCACTGATGGGGTATGCATTAGACGAAAAAAAAGAAGAAAAAGAAGAATAATACGCCCAGAAAAGAGGCGAAAAGGAGAAAAACGTAAAAAAACTTGAAAAAAAAGTAAGAGGAAGAGAAGGGAAAAAAAGGTGGAAATGGGTTTAAAAGTGATTTCGGCGGAGAAATATATATATATATATATATATATATATATATATATATATATATACGCGCACACACACACATATATATAAACGTATTCTCCGTTGAGATATTGCAGCCGCTGCTGTGTCCAGGCCCAGGAGCCTTAGCACTGTGCTGTGATGTCACTCAATACCACTGACATCACTAGGTGTAAACAACATCTCTCCTTTGCTGTGTATGTGACTATGGAGCTGTTTGGTGATGTCGTCTATTATGGCCTTCATAGAAGCAACAGGAGATTTTATAACAAGACAGGAGGCTCGCATTATATGCATTGTTCTTCTTTACTGCAGACATATAGCAGCCCATAAACAGTTAAATTCCACAAGAAAAAACTTTACACACAATGTGAAACGTACAGGTGTGACCACCTAACTTGCTAGATAAATGTAACCAATGAGAATACAGGATCCCATATATAAGGTTCAGGTAAAGCATATTCTTCCTCTTCCAATGGGGTGCAGGCATGTCCTCTATGCTTACAGCTTCCCGTGGGTGTTGGTTTGATACCGTTTGGGGACAGCCAAGGAGGCATCTGCAGGCAACAAAGGTAGGTGTGTGCTTGTGTGTGTGTTTCCTATGCAGATCCTAAGCCCAGTGTCACATGCAAGTAGGAGGAGTAAGAAGGGTTCCTGGCAAATCCGGGTTATGGATTGCATTTAAAAAGGCCCCGTGGGAGTGCAATGGGCCCCTGTCTTGCTGCTTAGCAATAATGGTATGGGTTTAGGTTCTGCTGTGTGTACTGGTGGTTGACTGCCCCCCAGCCCAGAGTGTGCATGGAAAATTGTCTGGCAGCCTCCCTGACAGCAAGCAGTGATAGTGCCCATGAAGGGCACCTTGTTGGGCCCGCCCCTTTCACGGTTATCGCTTCTCGGCCTTTTGGCTAAGATCAAGTGTAGTATCTGTTCTTATCAGTTTAATATCTGATACGTCCCCTATCTGGGGACCATATATTAAATGGATTTTTGAGAACGGGGGCCGATTTCGAAGCTTGCTTCCGTCGCCCTATGCATTGACCCGATATGGCAGTATCTTCGGGTACAGTGCACCACCCCCTTACAGGGTTAAAAAGAAAGATTCCTACTTTCATTGCTACCTGCTTGCTGGCTAGCCAGCTAGCCAGCCCTGTGGGCCTTGCTGCTGCTGCAGCCAAAAAACAAAAGGTGGTGCTGCTGCTGCTTCTGCTTCTGCTTGTGTCTGGCCGCTGTTGGAGCGTCCAGGCACAGGACTTCTGCTGCTGCTGACTAAATGGCCTCCTTAATTGGATCATTTGAGTAGCCAGCACACCTGTGCAGGTAGGGCATGACATGATAGGCAGCTGCCTTGATAGCGGGTGGGTGCTGAATGTTCCTAATTGACAAAATAAGATTAATGCTTATGAAGAAATATAAAATCTCATCCCTTCCCCAATATCGCGCCACACCCCTACCCCTTAATTCCCTGGTTGAACTTGATGGACATATGTCTTTTTTCGACCGTACTAACTATGTAACTATGTAACATAACATGGGGGGGGGGGGTCTCCTGGCTGTTCACACAGGTGTGTCATTGCTGTACATTGACCATGCATTGCTTCTGTGGTATTGCAAAGGCAAAGACAAATGCTTCCAGCCATCCATTGCACTAATGGATTGGTCATCAGCTGGCTGTCTATGTCCCGCATCAATATAGACCAAAGTACAGAGGGTTAGGCTATGCTATTGTGCACCTACCTGATGCATCAGAAGGTGCGAGGCCCTTGCTAAATTCTGTGCACAGACTTTGAGATCTATACTTTAGACTGTATCTAAACCTGCTCCAACATGGACTGACATTCTGGCCTACTTTCAGCCGATGCGACTTGTCTGTCGCTGAACAGTCGCTTTTTATGTATTCAGCACCTATGTATAATGTTGTAAAAATGCTCTAGAAGCTAAAGTCGCAGAAATGTCACACATATTTGGCCTGCAACTTTCTGTGCGACAAATTCAGACAGGAAAAATCAGTATAAATCCTTAGAAAATTATCCCCCAGTGTCTCCATCTGCTGGCGGTATTGAATAAGCATTGCTGCACTGATGGGGTATGCATTAGACGAAAAAAAAGAAGAAAAAGAAGAATAATACGCCCAGAAAAGAGGCGAAAAGGAGAAAAACGTAAAAAAACGTGAAAAAAAAGTAAGAGGAAGAGAAGGGAAAAAAAGGTGGAAATGGGTTTAAAAGTGATTTCGGCGGAGAAATATATATATATATATATATATATATATATATATATATATATATACGCGCACACACACACACATATATATAAACGTATTCTCCGTTGAGATATTGCAGCCGCTGCTGTGTCCAGGCCCAGGAGCCTTAGCACTGTGCTGTGATGTCACTCAATACCACTGACATCACTAGGTGTAAACAACATCTCTCCTTTGCTGTGTATGTGACTATGGAGCTGTTTGGTGATGTCGTCTATTATGGCCTTCATAGAAGCAACAGGAGATTGTTGCATCCATCTAGAACCCTCAGAACTACAGTGCTATGATGTCACTCACTTCCACAGGCCTTGCAGAGTGTAAACAACAACAACCCAGCTTTGTTGTGTATGTAACCATAGGGATTTGTGATGTCACCTAGAACCTTCACAGCAGCGACAGCTTTATGAGGAGCATCAGCACTGCTCTGCCTGAGCAGAACCATCACCGCCATAGGTTGTCAAATAACCCGGGTTTAACCCACACAGGTAAGTCCAATGGGGTGCAGGCATGTCCTCTATGCTTACAGCTTCCCGTGGGTGTTGGTTTGATACCGTTTGGGGACAGCCAAGGAGGCATCTGCAGGCAACAAAGGTAGGTGTGTGCTTGTGTGTGTGTTTCCTATGCAGATCCTAAGCCCAGTGTCACATGCAAGTAGGAGGAGTAAGAAGGGTTCCTGGCAAATCCGGGTTATGGATTGCATTTAAAAAGGCCCCGTGGGAGTGCAATGGGCCCCTGTCTTGCTGCTTAGCAATAATGGTATGGGTTTAGGTTCTGCTGTGTGTACTGGTGGTTGACTGCCCCCCAGCCCAGAGTGTGCATGGAAAATTGTCTGGCAGCCTCCCTGACAGCAAGCAGTGATAGTGCCCATGAAGGGCACCTTGTTGGGCCCGCCCCTTTCACGGTTATCGCTTCTCGGCCTTTTGGCTAAGATCAAGTGTAGTATCTGTTCTTATCAGTTTAATATCTGATACGTCCCCTATCTGGGGACCATATATTAAATGGATTTTTGAGAACGGGGGCCGATTTCGAAGCTTGCTTCCGTCGCCCTATGCATTGACCCGATATGGCAGTATCTTCGGGTACAGTGCACCACCCCCTTACAGGGTTAAAAAGAAAGATTCCTACTTTCATTGCTACCTGCTTGCTGGCTAGCCAGCTAGCCAGCCCTGTGGGCCTTGCTGCTGCTGCAGCCAAAAAACAAAAGGTGGTGCTGCTGCTGCTTCTGCTGCTTCTGCTTCTGCTTGTGTCTGGCCGCTGTTGGAGCGTCCAGGCACAGGACTTCTGCTGCTGCTGACTAAATGGCCTCCTTAATTGGATCATTTGAGTAGCCAGCACACCTGTGCAGGTAGGGCATGACATGATAGGCAGCTGCCTTGATAGCGGGTGGGTGCTGAATGTTCCTAATTGACAAAATAAGATTAATGCTTATGAAGAAATATAAAATCTCATCCCTTCCCCAATATCGCGCCACACCCCTACCCCTTAATTCCCTGGTTGAACTTGATGGACATATGTCTTTTTTCGACCGTACTAACTATGTAACTATGTAACATAACATGGGGGGGGGGGGGGGGTCTCCTGGCTGTTCACACAGGTGTGTCATTGCTGTACATTGACCATGCATTGCTTCTGTGGTATTGCAAAGGCAAAGACAAATGCTTCCAGCCATCCATTGCACTAATGGATTGGTCATCAGCTGGCTGTCTATGTCCCGCATCAATATAGACCAAAGTACAGAGGGTTAGGCTATGCTATTGTGCACCTACCTGATGCATCAGAAGGTGCGAGGCCCTTGCTAAATTCTGTGCACAGACTTTGAGATCTATACTTTAGACTGTATCTAAACCTGCTCCAACATGGACTGACATTCTGGCCTACTTTCAGCCGATGCGACTTGTCTGTCGCTGAACAGTCGCTTTTTATGTATTCAGCACCTATGTATAATGTTGTAAAAATGCTCTAGAAGCTAAAGTCGCAGAAATGTCACACATATTTGGCCTGCAACTTTCTGTGCGACAAATTCAGACAGGAAAAATCAGTATAAATCCTTAGAAAATTATCCCCCAGTGTCTCCATCTGCTGGCGGTATTGAATAAGCATTGCTGCACTGATGGGGTATGCATTAGACGAAAAAAAAGAAGAAAAAGAAGAATAATACGCCCAGAAAAGAGGCGAAAAGGAGAAAAACGTAAAAAAAGTGAAAAAAAAGTAAGAGGAAGAGAAGGGAAAAAAAGGTGGAAATGGGTTTAAAAGTGATTTCGGCGGAGAAATATATATATATATATATATATATATATATATACGCGCACACACACACATATATATAAACGTATTCTCCGTTGAGATATTGCAGCCGCTGCTGTGTCCAGGCCCAGGAGCCTTAGCACTGTGCTGTGATGTCACTCAATACCACTGACATCACTAGGTGTAAACAACATCTCTACTTTGCTGTGTATGTGACTATGGAGCTGTTTGGTGATGTCGTCTATTATGGCCTTCATAGAAGCAACAGGAGATTGTTGCATCCATCTAGAACCCTCAGAACTACAGTGCTATGATGTCACTCACTTCCACAGGCCTTGCAGAGTGTAAACAACAACAACCCAGCTTTGTTGTGTATGTAACCATAGGGATTTGTGATGTCACCTAGAACCTTCACAGCAGCGACAGCTTTATGAGGAGCATCAGCACTGCTCTGCCTGAGCAGAACCATCACCGCCATAGGTTGTCAAATAACCCGGGTTTAACCCACACAGGTAAGTCCAATGGGGTGCAGGCATGTCCTCTATGCTTACAGCTTCCCGTGGGTGTTGGTTTGATACCGTTTGGGGACAGCCAAGGAGGCATCTGCAGGCAACAAAGGTAGGTGTGTGCTTGTGTGTGTGTTTCCTATGCAGATCCTAAGCCCAGTGTCACATGCAAGTAGGAGGAGTAAGAAGGGTTCCTGGCAAATCCGGGTTATGGATTGCATTTAAAAAGGCCCCGTGGGAGTGCAATGGGCCCCTGTCTTGCTGCTTAGCAATAATGGTATGGGTTTAGGTTCTGCTGTGTGTACTGGTGGTTGACTGCCCCCCAGCCCAGAGTGTGCATGGAAAATTGTCTGGCAGCCTCCCTGACAGCAAGCAGTGATAGTGCCCATGAAGGGCACCTTGTTGGGCCCGCCCCTTTCACGGTTATCGCTTCTCGGCCTTTTGGCTAAGATCAAGTGTAGTATCTGTTCTTATCAGTTTAATATCTGATACGTCCCCTATCTGGGGACCATATATTAAATGGATTTTTGAGAACGGGGGCCGATTTCGAAGCTTGCTTCCGTCGCCCTATGCATTGACCCGATATGGCAGTATCTTCGGGTACAGTGCACCACCCCCTTACAGGGTTAAAAAGAAAGATTCCTACTTTCATTGCTACCTGCTTGCTGGCTAGCCAGCTAGCCAGCCCTGTGGGCCTTGCTGCTGCTGCAGCCAAAAAACAAAAGGTGGTGCTGCTGCTACTTCTGCTGCTTCTGCTTCTGCTTGTGTCTGGCCGCTGTTGGAGCGTCCAGGCACAGGACTTCTGCTGCTGCTGACTAAATGGCCTCCTTAATTGGATCATTTGAGTAGCCAGCACACCTGTGCAGGTAGGGCATGACATGATAGGCAGCTGCCTTGATAGCGGGTGGGTGCTGAATGTTCCTAATTGACAAAATAAGATTAATGCTTATGAAGAAATATAAAATCTCATCCCTTCCCCAATATCGCGCCACACCCCTACCCCTTAATTCCCTGGTTGAACTTGATGGACATATGTCTTTTTTCGACCGTACTAACTATGTAACTATGTAACATAACATGGGGGGGGGGGGGTCTCCTGGCTGTTCACACAGGTGTGTCATTGCTGTACATTGACCATGCATTGCTTCTGTGGTATTGCAAAGGCAAAGACAAATGCTTCCAGCCATCCATTGCACTAATGGATTGGTCATCAGCTGGCTGTCTATGTCCCGCATCAATATAGACCAAAGTACAGAGGGTTAGGCTATGCTATTGTGCACCTACCTGATGCATCAGAAGGTGCGAGGCCCTTGCTAAATTCTGTGCACAGACTTTGAGATCTATACTTTAGACTGTATCTAAACCTGCTCCAACATGGACTGACATTCTGGCCTACTTTCAGCCGATGCGACTTGTCTGTCGCTGAACAGTCGCTTTTTATGTATTCAGCACCTATGTATAATGTTGTAAAAATGCTCTAGAAGCTAAAGTCGCAGAAATGTCACACATATTTGGCCTGCAACTTTCTGTGCGACAAATTCAGACAGGAAAAATCAGTATAAATCCTTAGAAAATTATCCCCCAGTGTCTCCATCTGCTGGCGGTATTGAATAAGCATTGCTGCACTGATGGGGTATGCATTAGACGAAAAAAAAGAAGAAAAAGAAGAATAATACGCCCAGAAAAGAGGCGAAAAGGAGAAAAACGTAAAAAAACTTGAAAAAAAAGTAAGAGGAAGAGAAGGGAAAAAAAGGTGGAAATGGGTTTAAAAGTGATTTCGGCGGAGAATATATATATATATATATATATATATATATATATATATATATACGCGCACACACACACATATATATAAACGTATTCTCCGTTGAGATATTGCAGCCGCTGCTGTGTCCAGGCCCAGGAGCCTTAGCACTGTGCTGTGATGTCACTCAATACCACTGACATCACTAGGTGTAAACAACATCTCTCCTTTGCTGTGTATGTGACTATGGAGCTGTTTGGTGATGTCGTCTATTATGGCCTTCATAGAAGCAACAGGAGATTTTATAACAAGACAGGAGGCTCGCATTATATGCATTGTTCTTCTTTACTGCAGACATATAGCAGCCCATAAACAGTTAAATTCCACAAGAAAAAACTTTACACACAATGTGAAACGTACAGGTGTGACCACCTAACTTGCTAGATAAATGTAACCAATGAGAATACAGGATCCCATATATAAGGTTCAGGTAAAGCATATTCTTCCTCTTCTTTGCTGCTTGCAGCCAGATAAGTATCACTGTGTACATTCAATTTTATAACATACAATTATATATTCTAGTAGATATTTTCCTTCCATTACTACTGTATTCTCTGTCTATCTATCTTTCCTGTCTTACGCCATTACTATCCCTTGTCCGGCTGCGGGTATAGATTTAAACATTCATTTTTATTTTCTTTATCTTAACTTTCCGGTTAATTTGACTATACATTACCTTTGTCGTGCGCTCTTGTGGTCCCGCTACTCTCCGGCGGCCATTAATACATCGCGCACCTCCTCAGTTTCCCCTGTACGAGACTGCTTCTAAGTCTCGCGAGAACTCGGCGCAAGTGGTTCTCACTTGCTGCGCTCGAGCCGTTCCTGTCAGACGCGCGCTGCTCGCCTGACAGGAATCCTCCCTGTGACACTTCTCCTCACAATAGTGATATACTGTCTTTAGAATAATAATTTTTACTTTATTCTCGGGGGTTTCTGTCTTATCTTGTCCTTTTTAGGACTACAGTATTACAATTTACTTATATATATTTAATTAATTATTTCCTGGATATTCACATATATTAATTTCAACATATATTAATTTTGGAAATAATTATACTAAGTGCCCTACTATTTCACTATGTCTACTGAACAGCAAAAGTCCTCTAATTCTGACATTATTATCAATGACCAACTACAATTATTGGTGGACCATTCAGTCTCTAGATCTGTGCACACTGCCGTTAATAATGCCATGGCAGCGGTTCAAGAAACCATTGCAGACTCTGTAGCCAGAGCGATATCTCAATCTTCAGCACAACTGGCACACCAATCCCTGAGTTCCCATAGTCATACAAAAAAGAGACTTTCTTCCCATGATGACCTATTACCTAAAAAACATAGAAAAACTATTTTCAAAGAAAAAGGTCAAAATGATGATGATAATCTGCTTAAAAAGTGCAGTCATACTGATGTTACCACACAACATCCAGGACCCTCTACCCGGGAGGAGTATAATGATACACGGGTTAATATTACATCTGATATACCTATATCTGAGGAATATGTTTACGATGAAACCTATGAATATTATAATGGAGAACGAGATGATGGGGAACTTGTTGATGACTCCGATTTTACGGATGGAAATGACCCCTCATACTTACCTACTGAAATTGAGGGTGATGTTTATTGTGATGACAGTACACCTTCTAGTTCTAAGGTGGTAGATAGTCAAGGCATTCCTTACTTTGATCCCTCCCAAATAGTTCACCCCAGATCCGGAGAGTGGACCCCATCTGCTGAGGTAGACAAATTTATTTGTCTTTGGCTACGTAAAAACATGGACAATAAAGCCAGGAATAAACTTAGGGCCGAGTGCCCACGTCCCACTTTATCCACAGCTTCCTCAGCTACTCCCGATATTGATCCTATTTTATCTAGATTCATACAAAAATCGGGAAAAAATCCTATTAAAGGAATTGACCGCAGTTTTAAACTGTGTCAGGATAAGTTCTTAGATTTACTGGGCCCATTGACTCGTATTATGGAAATGTCCGAAGAGGCATTTAAAACTGGCAACCCTATTAACAATGACTCCCTTAGGGGATGGATACAAAGGACTATTTGCTTGTTCGGTAGCATAAATGAGGCCTTCTGTATAGAGAGAAGACGATCTATTTTATTAAAATTAGACCCACAGCTAACCTATTTGGCTCCCACTCCTACATCCACGGATGTGGATAATCACCTTTTCGGTGACAATTTTATCAAAGAAATTTCTAAGTACGTGGGCTTATTTTCCACACTGGACAAAGCCCAGGTGTCATTGAAAAAAGTCTTTCCCACTAGGGTTTTTGGAAGGGCCGGGAGAAACAGGGGTCGTTTTCCCGGCCGTCACACTCAATTCAGAGCACAATATAGAGGCCCCGCTTACACAGACAGAGCTGCCTATTCCATCCCCCCTCCCCAACCACAACCTCAACCCCAACCCTTTTTCCCTTATCGAGGTCGAACATGGAGACCAAGGGGACAAAGATTCAACACCCGTTCCAGACCAACAGGTAAGTGCACAATTAACAACTTCTTTCCTTCCCCCAGTGGGCGGAAGACTCCTACATTTTTCCCATTTTTGGGAAAGGATATCTTCCGACCAATGGATTATCAATACAACAAAGGGTTATCTGATAGAATTCATTACTATTCCATCTCAAACTCTTCCTCCTCCTCCCATTCATTTTTCTGTGGAGGATCAAAATCTTATAGAATTGGAAATAAAAGACCTTCTGACCAAACAAGCCATTATTCAGGTACCCCTAAATTTTCCAGGTTATGTAAGCAATCTTTTTCTAGTGAAAAAGAAGGATGCTGGCTATCGCCCAGTAATAAATTTAAAAACATTAAACAATTTAGTAATATATCGCCATTTCAAGATGGAGGGCATCCATCTTCTAAGAGACATGTTATGGGAAAACGATTGGATGATAAAAGTCGATCTAAAAGATGCTTACCTCACGGTACCAATTCATCCTATTTCCCAACCGTTTCTTCAATTTGTTTGGAAAGGGAACAAATGGCAGTTCACTTGTCTTCCCTTCGGCCTTTCATTGGCCCCTTGGTGTTTCACCAAATTGATGAAACCAATAATAGCACTATTACGATCCAGAGGTGTTCGTCTCATAATTTATTTGGACGACATTCTCATTATGGCAAGTTCATACCAATTAGCCATTCTCCATATGAATTGGACTCTGGATCTGTTATCAAATCTCGGATTCTTAATAAACCAAGACAAATCCATTCTTGTTCCTTCTCAGGAAATGGAATTTCTGGGTTTCTTGATCAATTCTCAGACGGCTCTATTGAGCCTTCCATTGAAGAAATTGAAGACGATTCGCAGGGAAATTCGATCATTACTCAACAAAAACCTAATTTCTCTTCGAGCCATAGCTTGAATTGTGGGTCTCTTATCTGCATCAATTCAGGCCATCTTTCCGGCCCCGTTACACTATCGAGCTCTTCAACGTCTAAAAATTCAGCACTTGAGAGAAGGCTTGGGATACTCAGACGAGATCCAACTATCTTCAGAAGCGAAGGAAGAGTTAATTTGGTGGCTGCACCATATCCAGGAATGGAATGGGAAGACCATTTTCAACCCCCTGCCAGATCTAATTCTGGAATCAGACGCAAGCCTAACTGGATGGGGAGCTCGTTGTGGCCACCTATCCACGGGTGGCAAATGGTCCATCCAGGAATCTCAAATCCACATCAATTGTCTGGAATTGATGGCCGGATTCTTTGCCCTCAAGAGTTTTGTGGGGGACAGAACCCATTGTTGTATACTTTTACGCATGGACAATATTTCAGCGGTCCAATATATCAATCGTTTAGGAGGAACGAATTCCCCTATGTTGGCGAGCATTGCCAAAGACCTATGGCATTTTTGTTTGGACAGGGAGATCATTCTCAAAGCAGAGTACATCCCGGGCCTTTCCAATATAATAGCCGATTGGAATTCCCGCTATCTCAAGGATTACAGCGATTGGAGATTAGATCCTTCTATATTTCACCAACTTCATCTTTTGTGGGGTCCTCTATACTTGGACCTGTTCGCTTCCAGACTGAATCGTCAGATTCAAAGATTCTTCAGTTGGCGCCCGGATCCCGAATCATTAGGGACAGATGCTCTCATACAAATTTGGCCAAATCAGAGACTATATGCGTTTCCCCCCTTCATTCTGATCCCCAGGTTACTTTTCCAGATCTCAATTCAGAAAGCTTCGGTAGTACTAATAACTCCGTGGTGGCCATCACAACCTTGGTTCCCCCAAATATTGGGGATGTTAATAGATTATCCAAGGATCTTACCCAATCTCAACAATTTGTTGTTAGACCCCCTAGGGAATCCACATCCACTGATTGTGTCGCAACAACTTCAACTTGTAGCTTGGTTAATTTCAGGCCAATCCCCTCGGAGTACGTACTTTCTCAATCAACTAGAGACATTTTATCAGAAGCATGGGCTCCAGGCACCAGGATCGCTTATAGATCAGCCTGGAGACTTTGGTCTGATTGGTGCCTACAACGGGATCTGGATCCCATATCGGCACCTATTCCCTGTATCTTGAATTATCTATCGGCTTCTTTTGATTCAGGAAAAGCGTATCGTACGTTGAACCTGTACCGATCAGCCATATCTTTCTATCACTCTCCAGTAAATACTCTCCCCATTGGGAAACATCCGATTGTATGTAAACTTCTAAAAGGCATGCGTTTTAAACGTCCACCCACTCCCAAATATCAATCTACTTGGGATGTCAATTTAATTTTAGAATTATTTAATTCGTGGCAAGATAATGATACTCTTTCGTTAAAACTTCTGTCTTTTAAATTAACTACGTTACTCTGTCTAATATCCATTAAAAGGATTTCTGATGTCAGAATTCTTGATGTATCTCAAAGACAATTCTCCCCTCAAGGAGTTATCTTCTTTATATATAAAAGGACAAAAACTAATATTCGTCAGGTGTTTTATCCATCCTTTCCTCATAACGACAAACTTTGTGTAGTCAAATGTCTTCAAGCATATGAGACTAGAACTTTAACACTTCGACATTCTGCTTGTTCTCAATTACTCATTTCCTTCTGTAAACCTCATTTACCTGTTTCTTCTGCAACTCTAGCTAGATGGGTCAGAAACGTCATGTGTATGGCTGGTATCGATACTTCGGTATTTGGGGCTCATTCTGTTAGAGGAGCAGTATCCACTAAAATAATTCAAACAGGTGGCTCTTTATCAGACCTTCTGAAGGCAGCTAATTGGTCTTCAGATTCAACTTTTAAAACCTTTTATTATAGACCTGATTCCCATATATCTATGTCATTACTATAATTGATTATTATTTTTTGTTTGTTGAATATAATTCGATAACTTTAAACATGCATATAATGCGAGCCTCCTGTCTTGTTATAAAATTGGGGATTTTCCTAGTATTATGACGGAAAATATGGATTTTATAAAAGACAGGAGGCGAGCATTATCCCTCCCTCTACCACCCTTCTAACTATTATATTTTGATATATTTCAGCTTATTAATCAACCAGGGATGTCGACCTACGTTCTTCAATTTATATTCTTTTGGATGATGACCTCTTTCCTCTCTCAAGTTTTCCTCCAATTACATCATTGAAGGAGTCCAAATTGTATACAACCCTATTCAGTCATTCTACAGTTTTTCGAAGTTACAGAAAATTTTTCAGTTGGACCTTACTTATTGGACTTTATGTTGAACTTATCTATCCGCACAAAGAAGAGGAAGAATATGCTTTACCTGAACCTTATATATGGGATCCTGTATTCTCATTGGTTACATTTATCTAGCAAGTTAGGTGGTCACACCTGTACGTTTCACATTGTGTGTAAAGTTTTTTCTTGTGGAATTTAACTGTTTATGGGCTGCTATATGTCTGCAGTAAAGAAGAACAATGCATATAATGCTCGCCTCCTGTCTTTTATAAAATCCATATTTTCCGTCATAATACTAGGAAAATCCCCAATTGTTGCATCCATCTAGAACCCTCAGAACTACAGTGCTATGATGTCACTCACTTCCACAGGCCTTGCAGAGTGTAAACAACAACAACCCAGCTTTGTTGTGTATGTAACCATAGGGATTTGTGATGTCACCTAGAACCTTCACAGCAGCGACAGCTTTATGAGGAGCATCAGCACTGCTCTGCCTGAGCAGAACCATCACCGCCATAGGTTGTCAAATAACCCGGGTTTAACCCACACAGGTAAGTCCAATGGGGTGCAGGCATGTCCTCTATGCTTACAGCTTCCCGTGGGTGTTGGTTTGATACCGTTTGGGGACAGCCAAGGAGGCATCTGCAGGCAACAAAGGTAGGTGTGTGCTTGTGTGTGTGTTTCCTATGCAGATCCTAAGCCCAGTGTCACATGCAAGTAGGAGGAGTAAGAAGGGTTCCTGGCAAATCCGGGTTATGGATTGCATTTAAAAAGGCCCCGTGGGAGTGCAATGGGCCCCTGTCTTGCTGCTTAGCAATAATGGTATGGGTTTAGGTTCTGCTGTGTGTACTGGTGGTTGACTGCCCCCCAGCCCAGAGTGTGCATGGAAAATTGTCTGGCAGCCTCCCTGACAGCAAGCAGTGATAGTGCCCATGAAGGGCACCTTGTTGGGCCCGCCCCTTTCACGGTTATCGCTTCTCGGCCTTTTGGCTAAGATCAAGTGTAGTTCTGCTGACTTGGTCTGGCCAGAGGGTGTCTGGGGTACCCGGCTCCTTTGCCTGGGGGGATCGTCCTTCTTAACGGAGGGACTTCACCCCCCTGCTGCTATCAGGGAGCCGGCTTAGTCCCCAGACAACGGGAGGCGATCCCCACCTACCTACTTCGGTGGGGGAGGTGTCTGGACATCATGGACATGGAGGAAGATTGCGGTTTTTCTTCGGAAGGCGTGCCGCCTTTTGCGAGACTTCGGAATGGAGTTCGTATTTCCCTGCTCGATGTCCGGAAGAAGGAAAGAGGCCTTGTCTTTGTCGTGGAAGAAGTGCTGTTTAAGTTGCTGGAAGTCAAGAGGGAGCAAATCCTATCCATGCTTGAGTTTCCCAGAAGTGGATACTACGACGTGGTGCTGGCTTCTGAAGAGGACTATGAGTCATTTTGGAACATATTGCAGCAAAAGAAGGTATGTCCGGTTTTGGAAGGGGTGGAGATAGTTCCACATTTCCCACGTAGAGAACGATTGGTGACTATAAGGATGTATAGCCCATATACTTCGGAGGAGGATATCGTTACCTTTTTGTCTCGATTCTGTGACAGTGTTCTGCCTAAAGGCAAGGTATTTAATCAATATGGACTATGGACCACCAAGTGGAGGTTCCATGTGAAATTTAAAATGGCAGATGGCAAGTTAGTGATCCCCCCAGGACGGTTTAAAATTGGTTCTGTGAACGGGGATCTGTATTTTTCTGGCATGCAAGATTTTTGCCGCAAATGTAAACAGTACGGTCACAGAAAGGAGGATTGCACGTTTTTGTGGTGTTTCAAGTGTCAAGAGGAGGGTCACGACGTGGAAAATTGTCAAAAGAAACGGAAATGCCATCTGTGTGGTGAGGAGGGCCATCTGCTTGGCTCGTGTCCTAAGAAAAAGTCTGAGAAAAATTCAGAGAAAAAGGAAGCTGTAAAAAGAAGCAGAGAGGAACCAGCTGAAGTGAAAGAACCAGAAGTGGAGCAGGTTCCAACTAGAAGACCTACAGAGCAGAAGAAGAAGAGAGAGGAGGAAGTGTATGTGCCAGTGCAGTATTTTGGTGTGCTTGGTGGTTTGTTGGAAAATTTGTCGGAAGCAGAAAGAAAAACGTTTGACAAAGATATGATGGATCTAAAGATAGGCTTGAAGAACCGGGAGGAAGAAGCTCGGGATAAAGTCTATTTTTCTTTCAAGGCAGACATGAACCGTTTTGTTGAAACGTATAAAATTCCAGGCTGGTTAGCGTCTCAAGTTAAGAAAGATATAGCAAATGGCAATATCAGTCGAGGACTGATAGACTTTCTAATGGTGTTTGCATGGAGGAAGGGGATGACCTTCTAATTTGGTTTTGCTTAATTAGAAAGTAATGTTTGGTTTTGCTATTTTATGTTGTTTCTTATTTTGTTTTTAAATGTTCTATTTTGTTTCATTAGTGTTTAAGAAAAGAAATAAAAACATGTTACCTGATGATGAACACAAAATTGAGTTCCAAATAAGATCTTGGAACTCTGAGTGAGTTCTGAGGGCTAACTTAAAAAAAAAATCTGTTCTTATCAGTTTAATATCTGATACGTCCCCTATCTGGGGACCATATATTAAATGGATTTTTGAGAACGGGGGCCGATTTCGAAGCTTGCTTCCGTCGCCCTATGCATTGACCCGATATGGCAGTATCTTCGGGTACAGTGCACCACCCCCTTACAGGGTTAAAAAGAAAGATTCCTACTTTCATTGCTACCTGCTTGCTGGCTAGCCAGCTAGCCAGCCCTGTGGGCCTTGCTGCTGCTGCAGCCAAAAAACAAAAGGTGGTGCTGCTGCTGCTTCTGCTGCTTCTGCTTGTGTCTGGCCGCTGTTGGAGCGTGCAGGCACAGGACTTCTGCTGCTGCTGACTAAATGGCCTCCTTAATTGGATCATTTGAGTAGCCAGCACACCTGTGCAGGTAGGGCATGACATGTTAGGCAGCTGCCTTGATAGCGGGTGGGTGCTGAATGTTCCTAATTGACAAAATAAGATTAATGCTTATGAAGAAATATAAAATCTCATCCCTTCCCCAATATCGCGCCACACCCCTACCCCTTAATTCCCTGGTTGAACTTGATGGACATATGTCTTTTTTCGACCGTACTAACTATGTAACTATGTAACATAACATGGGGGGGGGGGGGGTCTCCTGGCTGTTCACACAGGTGTGTCATTGCTGTACATTGACCATGCATTGCTTCTGTGGTATTGCAAAGGCAAAGACAAATGCTTCCAGCCATCCATTGCACTAATGGATTGGTCATCAGCTGGCTGTCTATGTCCCGCATCAATATAGACCAAAGTACAGAGGGTTAGGCTATGCTATTGTGCACCTACCTGATGCATCAGAAGGTGCGAGGCCCTTGCTAAATTCTGTGCACAGACTTTGAGATCTATACTTTAGACTGTATCTAAACCTGCTCCAACATGGACTGACATTCTGGCCTACTTTCAGCCGATGCGACTTGTCTGTCGCTGAACAGTCGCTTTTTATGTATTCAGCACCTATGTATAATGTTGTAAAAATGCTCTAGAAGCTAAAGTCGCAGAAATGTCACACATATTTGGCCTGCAACTTTCTGTGCGACAAATTCAGACAGGAAAAATCAGTATAAATCCTTAGAAAATTATCCCCCAGTGTCTCCATCTGCTGGCGGTATTGAATAAGCATTGCTGCACTGATGGGGTATGCATTAGACGAAAAAAAAGAAGAAAAAGAAGAATAATACGCCCAGAAAAGAGGCGAAAAGGAGAAAAACGTAAAAAAACGTGAAAAAAAAGTAAGAGGAAGAGAAGGGAAAAAAAGGTGGAAATGGGTTTAAAAGTGATTTCGGCGGAGAAATATATATATATATATATATATATATATATATATATATATATACGCGCACACACACACATATATATAAACGTATTCTCCGTTGAGATATTGCAGCCGCTGCTGTGTCCAGGCCCAGGAGCCTTAGCACTGTGCTGTGATGTCACTCAATACCACTGACATCACTAGGTGTAAACAACATCTCTCCTTTGCTGTGTATGTGACTATGGAGCTGTTTGGTGATGTCGTCTATTATGGCCTTCATAGAAGCAACAGGAGATTGTTGCATCCATCTAGAACCCTCAGAACTACAGTGCTATGATGTCACTCACTTCCACAGGCCTTGCAGAGTGTAAACAACAACAACCCAGCTTTGTTGTGTATGTAACCATAGGGATTTGTGATGTCACCTAGAACCTTCACAGCAGCGACAGCTTTATGAGGAGCATCAGCACTGCTCTGCCTGAGCAGAACCATCACCGCCATAGGTTGTCAAATAACCCGGGTTTAACCCACACAGGTAAGTCCAATGGGGTGCAGGCATGTCCTCTATGCTTACAGCTTCCCGTGGGTGTTGGTTTGATACCGTTTGGGGACAGCCAAGGAGGCATCTGCAGGCAACAAAGGTAGGTGTGTGCTTGTGTGTGTGTTTCCTATGCAGATCCTAAGCCCAGTGTCACATGCAAGTAGGAGGAGTAAGAAGGGTTCCTGGCAAATCCGGGTTATGGATTGCATTTAAAAAGGCCCCGTGGGAGTGCAATGGGCCCCTGTCTTGCTGCTTAGCAATAATGGTATGGGTTTAGGTTCTGCTGTGTGTACTGGTGGTTGACTGCCCCCCAGCCCAGAGTGTGCATGGAAAATTGTCTGGCAGCCTCCCTGACAGCAAGCAGTGATAGTGCCCATGAAGGGCACCTTGTTGGGCCCGCCCCTTTCACGGTTATCGCTTCTCGGCCTTTTGGCTAAGATCAAGTGTAGTATCTGTTCTTATCAGTTTAATATCTGATACGTCCCCTATCTGGGGACCATATATTAAATGGATTTTTGAGAACGGGGGCCGATTTCGAAGCTTGCTTCCGTCGCCCTATGCATTGACCCGATATGGCAGTATCTTCGGGTACAGTGCACCACCCCCTTACAGGGTTAAAAAGAAAGATTCCTACTTTCATTGCTACCTGCTTGCTGGCTAGCCAGCTAGCCAGCCCTGTGGGCCTTGCTGCTGCTGCAGCCAAAAAACAAAAGGTGGTGCTGCTGCTGCTTCTGCTGCTTCTGCTTCTGCTTGTGTCTGGCCGCTGTTGGAGCGTCCAGGCACAGGACTTCTGCTGCTGCTGACTAAATGGCCTCCTTAATTGGATCATTTGAGTAGCCAGCACACCTGTGCAGGTAGGGCATGACATGATAGGCAGCTGCCTTGATAGCGGGTGGGTGCTGAATGTTCCTAATTGACAAAATAAGATTAATGCTTATGAAGAAATATAAAATCTCATCCCTTCCCCAATATCGCGCCACACCCCTACCCCTTAATTCCCTGGTTGAACTTGATGGACATATGTCTTTTTTCGACCGTACTAACTATGTAACTATGTAACATAACATGGGGGGGGGGGGGGTCTCCTGGCTGTTCACACAGGTGTGTCATTGCTGTACATTGACCATGCATTGCTTCTGTGGTATTGCAAAGGCAAAGACAAATGCTTCCAGCCATCCATTGCACTAATGGATTGGTCATCAGCTGGCTGTCTATGTCCCGCATCAATATAGACCAAAGTACAGAGGGTTAGGCTATGCTATTGTGCACCTACCTGATGCATCAGAAGGTGCGAGGCCCTTGCTAAATTCTGTGCACAGACTTTGAGATCTATACTTTAGACTGTATCTAAACCTGCTCCAACATGGACTGACATTCTGGCCTACTTTCAGCCGATGCGACTTGTCTGTCGCTGAACAGTCGCTTTTTATGTATTCAGCACCTATGTATAATGTTGTAAAAATGCTCTAGAAGCTAAAGTCGCAGAAATGTCACACATATTTGGCCTGCAACTTTCTGTGCGACAAATTCAGACAGGAAAAATCAGTATAAATCCTTAGAAAATTATCCCCCAGTGTCTCCATCTGCTGGCGGTATTGAATAAGCATTGCTGCACTGATGGGGTATGCATTAGACGAAAAAAAAGAAGAAAAAGAAGAATAATACGCCCAGAAAAGAGGCGAAAAGGAGAAAAACGTAAAAAAACGTGAAAAAAAAGTAAGAGGAAGAGAAGGGAAAAAAAGGTGGAAATGGGTTTAAAAGTGATTTCGGCGGAGAAATATATATATATATATATATATATATATATATATATATATATATATACGCGCACACACACACATATATATAAACGTATTCTCCGTTGAGATATTGCAGCCGCTGCTGTGTCCAGGCCCAGGAGCCTTAGCACTGTGCTGTGATGTCACTCAATACCACTGACATCACTAGGTGTAAACAACATCTCTCCTTTGCTGTGTATGTGACTATGGAGCTGTTTGGTGATGTCGTCTATTATGGCCTTCATAGAAGCAACAGGAGATTGTTGCATCCATCTAGAACCCTCAGAACTACAGTGCTATGATGTCACTCACTTCCACAGGCCTTGCAGAGTGTAAACAACAACAACCCAGCTTTGTTGTGTATGTAACCATAGGGATTTGTGATGTCACCTAGAACCTTCACAGCAGCGACAGCTTTATGAGGAGCATCAGCACTGCTCTGCCTGAGCAGAACCATCACCGCCATAGGTTGTCAAATAACCCGGGTTTAACCCACACAGGTAAGTCCAATGGGGTGCAGGCATGTCCTCTATGCTTACAGCTTCCCGTGGGTGTTGGTTTGATACCGTTTGGGGACAGCCAAGGAGGCATCTGCAGGCAACAAAGGTAGGTGTGTGCTTGTGTGTGTGTTTCCTATGCAGATCCTAAGCCCAGTGTCACATGCAAGTAGGAGGAGTAAGAAGGGTTCCTGGCAAATCCGGGTTATGGATTGCATTTAAAAAGGCCCCGTGGGAGTGCAATGGGCCCCTGTCTTGCTGCTTAGCAATAATGGTATGGGTTTAGGTTCTGCTGTGTGTACTGGTGGTTGACTGCCCCCCAGCCCAGAGTGTGCATGGAAAATTGTCTGGCAGCCTCCCTGACAGCAAGCAGTGATAGTGCCCATGAAGGGCACCTTGTTGGGCCCGCCCCTTTCACGGTTATCGCTTCTCGGCCTTTTGGCTAAGATCAAGTGTAGTATCTGTTCTTATCAGTTTAATATCTGATACGTCCCCTATCTGGGGACCATATATTAAATGGATTTTTGAGAACGGGGGCCGATTTCGAAGCTTGCTTCCGTCGCCCTATGCATTGACCCGATATGGCAGTATCTTCGGGTACAGTGCACCACCCCCTTACAGGGTTAAAAAGAAAGATTCCTACTTTCATTGCTACCTGCTTGCTGGCTAGCCAGCTAGCCAGCCCTGTGGGCCTTGCTGCTGCTGCAGCCAAAAAACAAAAGGTGGTGCTGCTGCTGCTTCTGCTGCTTCTGCTTCTGCTTGTGTCTGGCCGCTGTTGGAGCGTCCAGGCACAGGACTTCTGCTGCTGCTGACTAAATGGCCTCCTTAATTGGATCATTTGAGTAGCCAGCACACCTGTGCAGGTAGGGCATGACATGATAGGCAGCTGCCTTGATAGCGGGTGGGTGCTGAATGTTCCTAATTGACAAAATAAGATTAATGCTTATGAAGAAATATAAAATCTCATCCCTTCCCCAATATCGCACCACACCCCTACCCCTTAATTCCCTGGTTGAACTTGATGGACATATGTCTTTTTTCGACCGTACTAACTATGTAACTATGTAACATAACATGGGGGGGGGGGGGGGTCTCCTGGCTGTTCACACAGGTGTGTCATTGCTGTACATTGACCATGCATTGCTTCTGTGGTATTGCAAAGGCAAAGACAAATGCTTCCAGCCATCCATTGCACTAATGGATTGGTCATCAGCTGGCTGTCTATGTCCCGCATCAATATAGACCAAAGTACAGAGGGTTAGGCTATGCTATTGTGCACCTACCTGATGCATCAGAAGGTGCGAGGCCCTTGCTAAATTCTGTGCACAGACTTTGAGATCTATACTTTAGACTGTATCTAAACCTGCTCCAACATGGACTGACATTCTGGCCTACTTTCAGCCGATGCGACTTGTCTGTCGCTGAACAGTCGCTTTTTATGTATTCAGCACCTATGTATAATGTTGTAAAAATGCTCTAGAAGCTAAAGTCGCAGAAATGTCACACATATTTGGCCTGCAACTTTCTGTGCGACAAATTCAGACAGGAAAAATCAGTATAAATCCTTAGAAAATTATCCCCCAGTGTCTCCATCTGCTGGCGGTATTGAATAAGCATTGCTGCACTGATGGGGTATGCATTAGACGAAAAAAAAGAAGAAAAAGAAGAATAATACGCCCAGAAAAGAGGCGAAAAGGAGAAAAACGTAAAAAAACGTGAAAAAAAAGTAAGAGGAAGAGAAGGGAAAAAAAGGTGGAAATGGGTTTAAAAGTGATTTCGGCGGAGAAATATATATATATATATATATATATATATATATATATATATATATACGCGCACACACACACATATATATAAACGTATTCTCCGTTGAGATATTGCAGCCGCTGCTGTGTCCAGGCCCAGGAGCCTTAGCACTGTGCTGTGATGTCACTCAATACCACTGACATCACTAGGTGTAAACAACATCTCTCCTTTGCTGTGTATGTGACTATGGAGCTGTTTGGTGATGTCGTCTATTATGGCCTTCATAGAAGCAACAGGAGATTGTTGCATCCATCTAGAACCCTCAGAACTACAGTGCTATGATGTCACTCACTTCCACAGGCCTTGCAGAGTGTAAACAACAACAACCCAGCTTTGTTGTGTATGTAACCATAGGGATTTGTGATGTCACCTAGAACCTTCACAGCAGCGACAGCTTTATGAGGAGCATCAGCACTGCTCTGCCTGAGCAGAACCATCACCGCCATAGGTTGTCAAATAACCCGGGTTTAACCCACACAGGTAAGTCCAATGGGGTGCAGGCATGTCCTCTATGCTTACAGCTTCCCGTGGGTGTTGGTTTGATACCGTTTGGGGACAGCCAAGGAGGCATCTGCAGGCAACAAAGGTAGGTGTGTGCTTGTGTGTGTGTTTCCTATGCAGATCCTAAGCCCAGTGTCACATGCAAGTAGGAGGAGTAAGAAGGGTTCCTGGCAAATCCGGGTTATGGATTGCATTTAAAAAGGCCCCGTGGGAGTGCAATGGGCCCCTGTCTTGCTGCTTAGCAATAATGGTATGGGTTTAGGTTCTGCTGTGTGTACTGGTGGTTGACTGCCCCCCAGCCCAGAGTGTGCATGGAAAATTGTCTGGCAGCCTCCCTGACAGCAAGCAGTGATAGTGCCCATGAAGGGCACCTTGTTGGGCCCGCCCCTTTCACGGTTATCGCTTCTCGGCCTTTTGGCTAAGATCAAGTGTAGTATCTGTTCTTATCAGTTTAATATCTGATACGTCCCCTATCTGGGGACCATATATTAAATGGATTTTTGAGAACGGGGGCCGATTTCGAAGCTTGCTTCCGTCGCCCTATGCATTGACCCGATATGGCAGTATCTTCGGGTACAGTGCACCACCCCCTTACAGGGTTAAAAAGAAAGATTCCTACTTTCATTGCTACCTGCTTGCTGGCTAGCCAGCTAGCCAGCCCTGTGGGCCTTGCTGCTGCTGCAGCCAAAAAACAAAAGGTGGTGCTGCTGCTGCTTCTGCTGCTTCTGCTTCTGCTTGTGTCTGGCCGCTGTTGGAGCGTCCAGGCACAGGACTTCTGCTGCTGCTGACTAAATGGCCTCCTTAATTGGATCATTTGAGTAGCCAGCACACCTGTGCAGGTAGGGCATGACATGATAGGCAGCTGCCTTGATAGCGGGTGGGTGCTGAATGTTCCTAATTGACAAAATAAGATTAATGCTTATGAAGAAATATAAAATCTCATCCCTTCCCATATCGCGCCACACCCCTACCCCTTAATTCCCTGGTTGAACTTGATGGACATATGTCTTTTTTCGACCGTACTAACTATGTAACTATGTAACATAACATGGGGGGGGGGGGGGGGGTCTCCTGGCTGTTCACACAGGTGTGTCATTGCTGTACATTGACCATGCATTGCTTCTGTGGTATTGCAAAGGCAAAGACAAATGCTTCCAGCCATCCATTGCACTAATGGATTGGTCATCAGCTGGCTGTCTATGTCCCGCATCAATATAGACCAAAGTACAGAGGGTTAGGCTATGCTATTGTGCACCTACCTGATGCATCAGAAGGTGCGAGGCCCTTGCTAAATTCTGTGCACAGACTTTGAGATCTATACTTTAGACTGTATCTAAACCTGCTCCAACATGGACTGACATTCTGGCCTACTTTCAGCCGATGCGACTTGTCTGTCGCTGAACAGTCGCTTTTTATGTATTCAGCACCTATGTATAATGTTGTAAAAATGCTCTAGAAGCTAAAGTCGCAGAAATGTCACACATATTTGGCCTGCAACTTTCTGTGCGACAAATTCAGACAGGAAAAATCAGTATAAATCCTTAGAAAATTATCCCCCAGTGTCTCCATCTGCTGGCGGTATTGAATAAGCATTGCTGCACTGATGGGGTATGCATTAGACGAAAAAAAAGAAGAAAAAGAAGAATAATACGCCCAGAAAAGAGGCGAAAAGGAGAAAAACGTAAAAAAACGTGAAAAAAAAGTAAGAGGAAGAGAAGGGAAAAAAGGTGGAAATGGGTTTAAAAGTGATTTCGGCGGAGAAATATATATATATATATATATATATATATATATATATATATATATATACGCGCACACACACACATATATATAAACGTATTCTCCGTTGAGATATTGCAGCCGCTGCTGTGTCCAGGCCCAGGAGCCTTAGCACTGTGCTGTGATGTCACTCAATACCACTGACATCACTAGGTGTAAACAACATCTCTCCTTTGCTGTGTATGTGACTATGGAGCTGTTTGGTGATGTCGTCTATTATGGCCTTCATAGAAGCAACAGGAGATTGTTGCATCCATCTAGAACCCTCAGAACTACAGTGCTATGATGTCACTCACTTCCACAGGCCTTGCAGAGTGTAAACAACAACAACCCAGCTTTGTTGTGTATGTAACCATAGGGATTTGTGATGTCACCTAGAACCTTCACAGCAGCGACAGCTTTATGAGGAGCATCAGCACTGCTCTGCCTGAGCAGAACCATCACCGCCATAGGTTGTCAAATAACCCGGGTTTAACCCACACAGGTAAGTCCAATGGGGTGCAGGCATGTCCTCTATGCTTACAGCTTCCCGTGGGTGTTGGTTTGATACCGTTTGGGGACAGCCAAGGAGGCATCTGCAGGCAACAAAGGTAGGTGTGTGCTTGTGTGTGTGTTTCCTATGCAGATCCTAAGCCCAGTGTCACATGCAAGTAGGAGGAGTAAGAAGGGTTCCTGGCAAATCCGGGTTATGGATTGCATTTAAAAAGGCCCCGTGGGAGTGCAATGGGCCCCTGTCTTGCTGCTTAGCAATAATGGTATGGGTTTAGGTTCTGCTGTGTGTACTGGTGGTTGACTGCCCCCCAGCCCAGAGTGTGCATGGAAAATTGTCTGGCAGCCTCCCTGACAGCAAGCAGTGATAGTGCCCATGAAGGGCACCTTGTTGGGCCCGCCCCTTTCACGGTTATCGCTTCTCGGCCTTTTGGCTAAGATCAAGTGTAGTATCTGTTCTTATCAGTTTAATATCTGATACGTCCCCTATCTGGGGACCATATATTAAATGGATTTTTGAGAACGGGGGCCGATTTCGAAGCTTGCTTCCGTCGCCCTATGCATTGACCCGATATGGCAGTATCTTCGGGTACAGTGCACCACCCCCTTACAGGGTTAAAAAGAAAGATTCCTACTTTCATTGCTACCTGCTTGCTGGCTAGCCAGCTAGCCAGCCCTGTGGGCCTTGCTGCTGCTGCAGCCAAAAAACAAAAGGTGGTGGTGCTGCTGCTGCTTCTGCTGCTTCTGCTTCTGCTTGTGTCTGGCCGCTGTTGGAGCGTCCAGGCACAGGACTTCTGCTGCTGCTGACTAAATGGCCTCCTTAATTGGATCATTTGAGTAGCCAGCACACCTGTGCAGGTAGGGCATGACATGATAGGCAGCTGCCTTGATAGCGGGTGGGTGCTGAATGTTCCTAATTGACAAAATAAGATTAATGCTTATGAAGAAATATAAAATCTCATCCCTTCCCCAATATCGCGCCACACCCCTACCCCTTAATTCCCTGGTTGAACTTGATGGACATATGTCTTTTTTCGACCGTACTAACTATGTAACTATGTAACATAACATGGGGGGGGGGGGGTCTCCTGGCTGTTCACACAGGTGTGTCATTGCTGTACATTGACCATGCATTGCTTCTGTGGTATTGCAAAGGCAAAGACAAATGCTTCCAGCCATCCATTGCACTAATGGATTGGTCATCAGCTGGCTGTCTATGTCCCGCATCAATATAGACCAAAGTACAGAGGGTTAGGCTATGCTATTGTGCACCTACCTGATGCATCAGAAGGTGCGAGGCCCTTGCTAAATTCTGTGCACAGACTTTGAGATCTATACTTTAGACTGTATCTAAACCTGCTCCAACATGGACTGACATTCTGGCCTACTTTCAGCCGATGCGACTTGTCTGTCGCTGAACAGTCGCTTTTTATGTATTCAGCACCTATGTATAATGTTGTAAAAATGCTCTAGAAGCTAAAGTCGCAGAAATGTCACACATATTTGGCCTGCAACTTTCTGTGCGACAAATTCAGACAGGAAAAATCAGTATAAATCCTTAGAAAATTATCCCCCAGTGTCTCCATCTGCTGGCGGTATTGAATAAGCATTGCTGCACTGATGGGGTATGCATTAGACGAAAAAAAAGAAGAAAAAGAAGAATAATACGCCCAGAAAAGAGGCGAAAAGGAGAAAAACGTAAAAAAACGTGAAAAAAAAGTAAGAGGAAGAGAAGGGAAAAAAGGTGGAAATGGGTTTAAAAGTGATTTCGGCGGAGAAATATATATATATATATATATATATATATATATATATATATATATATATACGCGCACACACACACATATATATAAACGTATTCTCCGTTGAGATATTGCAGCCGCTGCTGTGTCCAGGCCCAGGAGCCTTAGCACTGTGCTGTGATGTCACTCAATACCGCTGACATCACTAGGTGTAAACAACATCTCTCCTTTGCTGTGTATGTGACTATGGAGCTGTTTGGTGATGTCGTCTATTATGGCCTTCATAGAAGCAACAGGAGATTGTTGCATCCATCTAGAACCCTCAGAACTACAGTGCTATGATGTCACTCACTTCCACAGGCCTTGCAGAGTGTAAACAACAACAACCCAGCTTTGTTGTGTATGTAACCATAGGGATTTGTGATGTCACCTAGAACCTTCACAGCAGCGACAGCTTTATGAGGAGCATCAGCACTGCTCTGCCTGAGCAGAACCATCACCGCCATAGGTTGTCAAATAACCCGGGTTTAACCCACACAGGTAAGTCCAATGGGGTGCAGGCATGTCCTCTATGCTTACAGCTTCCCGTGGGTGTTGGTTTGATACCGTTTGGGGACAGCCAAGGAGGCATCTGCAGGCAACAAAGGTAGGTGTGTGCTTGTGTGTGTGTTTCCTATGCAGATCCTAAGCCCAGTGTCACATGCAAGTAGGAGGAGTAAGAAGGGTTCCTGGCAAATCCGGGTTATGGATTGCATTTAAAAAGGCCCCGTGGGAGTGCAATGGGCCCCTGTCTTGCTGCTTAGCAATAATGGTATGGGTTTAGGTTCTGCTGTGTGTACTGGTGGTTGACTGCCCCCCAGCCCAGAGTGTGCATGGAAAATTGTCTGGCAGCCTCCCTGACAGCAAGCAGTGATAGTGCCCATGAAGGGCACCTTGTTGGGCCCGCCCCTTTCACGGTTATCGCTTCTCGGCCTTTTGGCTAAGATCAAGTGTAGTATCTGTTCTTATCAGTTTAATATCTGATACGTCCCCTATCTGGGGACCATATATTAAATGGATTTTTGAGAACGGGGGCCGATTTCGAAGCTTGCTTCCGTCGCCCTATGCATTGACCCGATATGGCAGTATCTTCGGGTACAGTGCACCACCCCCTTACAGGGTTAAAAAGAAAGATTCCTACTTTCATTGCTACCTGCTTGCTGGCTAGCCAGCTAGCCAGCCCTGTGGGCCTTGCTGCTGCTGCAGCCAAAAAACAAAAGGTGGTGGTGCTGCTGCTGCTTCTGCTGCTTCTGCTTCTGCTTGTGTCTGGCCGCTGTTGGAGCGTCCAGGCACAGGACTTCTGCTGCTGCTGACTAAATGGCCTCCTTAATTGGATCATTTGAGTAGCCAGCACACCTGTGCAGGTAGGGCATGACATGATAGGCAGCTGCCTTGATAGCGGGTGGGTGCTGAATGTTCCTAATTGACAAAATAAGATTAATGCTTATGAAGAAATATAAAATCTCATCCCTTCCCCAATATCGCGCCACACCCCTACCCCTTAATTCCCTGGTTGAACTTGATGGACATATGTCTTTTTTCGACCGTACTAACTATGTAACTATGTAACATAACATGGGGGGGGGGGGGGGGTCTCCTGGCTGTTCACACAGGTGTGTCATTGCTGTACATTGACCATGCATTGCTTCTGTGGTATTGCAAAGGCAAAGACAAATGCTTCCAGCCATCCATTGCACTAATGGATTGGTCATCAGCTGGCTGTCTATGTCCCGCATCAATATAGACCAAAGTACAGAGGGTTAGGCTATGCTATTGTGCACCTACCTGATGCATCAGAAGGTGCGAGGCCCTTGCTAAATTCTGTGCACAGACTTTGAGATCTATACTTTAGACTGTATCTAAACCTGCTCCAACATGGACTGACATTCTGGCCTACTTTCAGCCGATGCGACTTGTCTGTCGCTGAACAGTCGCTTTTTATGTATTCAGCACCTATGTATAATGTTGTAAAAATGCTCTAGAAGCTAAAGTCGCAGAAATGTCACACATATTTGGCCTGCAACTTTCTGTGCGACAAATTCAGACAGGAAAAATCAGTATAAATCCTTAGAAAATTATCCCCCAGTGTCTCCATCTGCTGGCGGTATTGAATAAGCATTGCTGCACTGATGGGGTATGCATTAGACGAAAAAAAAAGAAGAAAAAGAAGAATAATACGCCCAGAAAAGAGGCGAAAAGGAGAAAAACGTAAAAAAACGTGAAAAAAAAGTAAGAGGAAGAGAAGGGAAAAAAAGGTGGAAATGGGTTTAAAAGTGATTTCGGCGGAGAAATATATATATATATATATATATATATATATATATATATATATACGCGCACACACACACATATATATAAACGTATTCTCCGTTGAGATATTGCAGCCGCTGCTGTGTCCAGGCCCAGGAGCCTTAGCACTGTGCTGTGATGTCACTCAATACCACTGACATCACTAGGTGTAAACAACATCTCTCCTTTGCTGTGTATGTGACTATGGAGCTGTTTGGTGATGTCGTCTATTATGGCCTTCATAGAAGCAACAGGAGATTGTTGCATCCATCTAGAACCCTCAGAACTACAGTGCTATGATGTCACTCACTTCCACAGGCCTTGCAGACTGTAAACAACAACAACCCAGCTTTGTTGTGTATGTAACCATAGGGATTTGTGATGTCACCTAGAACCTTCACAGCAGCGACAGCTTTATGAGGAGCATCAGCACTGCTCTGCCTGAGCAGAACCATCACCGCCATAGGTTGTCAAATAACCCGGGTTTAACCCACACAGGTAAGTCCAATGGGGTGCAGGCATGTCCTCTATGCTTACAGCTTCCCGTGGGTGTTGGTTTGATACCGTTTGGGGACAGCCAAGGAGGCATCTGCAGGCAACAAAGGTAGGTGTGTGCTTGTGTGTGTGTTTCCTATGCAGATCCTAAGCCCAGTGTCACATGCAAGTAGGAGGAGTAAGAAGGGTTCCTGGCAAATCCGGGTTATGGATTGCATTTAAAAAGGCCCCGTGGGAGTGCAATGGGCCCCTGTCTTGCTGCTTAGCAATAATGGTATGGGTTTAGGTTCTGCTGTGTGTACTGGTGGTTGACTGCCCCCCAGCCCAGAGTGTGCATGGAAAATTGTCTGGCAGCCTCCCTGACAGCAAGCAGTGATAGTGCCCATGAAGGGCACCTTGTTGGGCCCGCCCCTTTCACGGTTATCGCTTCTCGGCCTTTTGGCTAAGATCAAGTGTAGTATCTGTTCTTATCAGTTTAATATCTGATACGTCCCCTATCTGGGGACCATATATTAAATGGATTTTTGAGAACGGGGGCCGATTTCGAAGCTTGCTTCCGTCGCCCTATGCATTGACCCGATATGGCAGTATCTTCGGGTACAGTGCACCACCCCCTTACAGGGTTAAAAAGAAAGATTCCTACTTTCATTGCTACCTGCTTGCTGGCTAGCCAGCTAGCCAGCCCTGTGGGCCTTGCTGCTGCTGCAGCCAAAAAACAAAAGGTGGTGCTGCTGCTGCTTCTGCTGCTTCTGCTTCTGCTTGTGTCTGGCCGCTGTTGGAGCGTCCAGGCACAGGACTTCTGCTGCTGCTGACTAAATGGCCTCCTTAATTGGATCATTTGAGTAGCCAGCACACCTGTGCAGGTAGGGCATGACATGATAGGCAGCTGCCTTGATAGCGGGTGGGTGCTGAATGTTCCTAATTGACAAAATAAGATTAATGCTTATGAAGAAATATAAAATCTCATCCCTTCCCCAATATCGCGCCACACCCCTACCCCTTAATTCCCTGGTTGAACTTGATGGACATATGTCTTTTTTCGACCGTACTAACTATGTAACTATGTAACATAACATGGGGGGGGGGGGGTCTCCTGGCTGTTCACACAGGTGTGTCATTGCTGTACATTGACCATGCATTGCTTCTGTGGTATTGCAAAGGCAAAGACAAATGCTTCCAGCCATCCATTGCACTAATGGATTGGTCATCAGCTGGCTGTCTATGTCCCGCATCAATATAGACCAAAGTACAGAGGGTTAGGCTATGCTATTGTGCACCTACCTGATGCATCAGAAGGTGCGAGGCCCTTGCTAAATTCTGTGCACAGACTTTGAGATCTATACTTTAGACTGTATCTAAACCTGCTCCAACATGGACTGACATTCTGGCCTACTTTCAGCCGATGCGACTTGTCTGTCGCTGAACAGTCGCTTTTTATGTATTCAGCACCTATGTATAATGTTGTAAAAATGCTCTAGAAGCTAAAGTCGCAGAAATGTCACACATATTTGGCCTGCAACTTTCTGTGCGACAAATTCAGACAGGAAAAATCAGTATAAATCCTTAGAAAATTATCCCCCAGTGTCTCCATCTGCTGGCGGTATTGAATAAGCATTGCTGCACTGATGGGGTATGCATTAGACGAAAAAAAAGAAGAAAAAGAAGAATAATACGCCCAGAAAAGAGGCGAAAAGGAGAAAAACGTAAAAAAACGTGAAAAAAAAGTAAGAGGAAGAGAAGGGAAAAAAAGGTGGAAATGGGTTTAAAAGTGATTTCGGCGGAGAAATATATATATATATATATATATATATATATATATATATATATATATATACGCGCACACACACACATATATATAAACGTATTCTCCGTTGAGATATTGCAGCCGCTGCTGTGTCCAGGCCCAGGAGCCTTAGCACTGTGCTGTGATGTCACTCAATACCACTGACATCACTAGGTGTAAACAACATCTCTCCTTTGCTGTGTATGTGACTATGGAGCTGTTTGGTGATGTCGTCTATTATGGCCTTCATAGAAGCAACAGGAGATTGTTGCATCCATCTAGAACCCTCAGAACTACAGTGCTATGATGTCACTCACTTCCACAGGCCTTGCAGAGTGTAAACAACAACAACCCAGCTTTGTTGTGTATGTAACCATAGGGATTTGTGATGTCACCTAGAACCTTCACAGCAGCGACAGCTTTATGAGGAGCATCAGCACTGCTCTGCCTGAGCAGAACCATCACCGCCATAGGTTGTCAAATAACCCGGGTTTAACCCACACAGGTAAGTCCAATGGGGTGCAGGCATGTCCTCTATGCTTACAGCTTCCCGTGGGTGTTGGTTTGATACCGTTTGGGGACAGCCAAGGAGGCATCTGCAGGCAACAAAGGTAGGTGTGTGCTTGTGTGTGTGTTTCCTATGCAGATCCTAAGCCCAGTGTCACATGCAAGTAGGAGGAGTAAGAAGGGTTCCTGGCAAATCCGGGTTATGGATTGCATTTAAAAAGGCCCCGTGGGAGTGCAATGGGCCCCTGTCTTGCTGCTTAGCAATAATGGTATGGGTTTAGGTTCTGCTGTGTGTACTGGTGGTTGACTGCCCCCCAGCCCAGAGTGTGCATGGAAAATTGTCTGGCAGCCTCCCTGACAGCAAGCAGTGATAGTGCCCATGAAGGGCACCTTGTTGGGCCCGCCCCTTTCACGGTTATCGCTTCTCGGCCTTTTGGCTAAGATCAAGTGTAGTATCTGTTCTTATCAGTTTAATATCTGATACGTCCCCTATCTGGGGACCATATATTAAATGGATTTTTGAGAACGGGGGCCGATTTCGAAGCTTGCTTCCGTCGCCCTATGCATTGACCCGATATGGCAGTATCTTCGGGTACAGTGCACCACCCCCTTACAGGGTTAAAAAGAAAGATTCCTACTTTCATTGCTACCTGCTTGCTGGCTAGCCAGCTAGCCAGCCCTGTGGGCCTTGCTGCTGCTGCAGCCAAAAAACAAAAGGTGGTGGTGCTGCTGCTGCTTCTGCTGCTTCTGCTTCTGCTTGTGTCTGGCCGCTGTTGGAGCGTCCAGGCACAGGACTTCTGCTGCTGCTGACTAAATGGCCTCCTTAATTGGATCATTTGAGTAGCCAGCACACCTGTGCAGGTAGGGCATGACATGATAGGCAGCTGCCTTGATAGCGGGTGGGTGCTGAATGTTCCTAATTGACAAAATAAGATTAATGCTTATGAAGAAATATAAAATCTCATCCCTTCCCCAATATCGCGCCACACCCCTACCCCTTAATTCCCTGGTTGAACTTGATGGACATATGTCTTTTTTCGACCGTACTAACTATGTAACTATGTAACATAACATGGGGGGGGGGGGGTCTCCTGGCTGTTCACACAGGTGTGTCATTGCTGTACATTGACCATGCATTGCTTCTGTGGTATTGCAAAGGCAAAGACAAATGCTTCCAGCCATCCATTGCACTAATGGATTGGTCATCAGCTGGCTGTCTATGTCCCGCATCAATATAGACCAAAGTACAGAGGGTTAGGCTATGCTATTGTGCACCTACCTGATGCATCAGAAGGTGCGAGGCCCTTGCTAAATTCTGTGCACAGACTTTGAGATCTATACTTTAGACTGTATCTAAACCTGCTCCAACATGGACTGACATTCTGGCCTACTTTCAGCCGATGCGACTTGTCTGTCGCTGAACAGTCGCTTTTTATGTATTCAGCACCTATGTATAATGTTGTAAAAATGCTCTAGAAGCTAAAGTCGCAGAAATGTCACACATATTTGGCCTGCAACTTTCTGTGCGACAAATTCAGACAGGAAAAATCAGTATAAATCCTTAGAAAATTATCCCCCAGTGTCTCCATCTGCTGGCGGTATTGAATAAGCATTGCTGCACTGATGGGGTATGCATTAGACGAAAAAAAAGAAGAAAAAGAAGAATAATACGCCCAGAAAAGAGGCGAAAAGGAGAAAAACGTAAAAAAACGTGAAAAAAAAGTAAGAGGAAGAGAAGGGAAAAAAAGGTGGAAATGGGTTTAAAAGTGATTTCGGCGGAGAAATATATATATATATATATATATATATATATATATATATATATATATATACGCGCACACACACACATATATATAAACGTATTCTCCGTTGAGATATTGCAGCCGCTGCTGTGTCCAGGCCCAGGAGCCTTAGCACTGTGCTGTGATGTCACTCAATACCGCTGACATCACTAGGTGTAAACAACATCTCTCCTTTGCTGTGTATGTGACTATGGAGCTGTTTGGTGATGTCGTCTATTATGGCCTTCATAGAAGCAACAGGAGATTGTTGCATCCATCTAGAACCCTCAGAACTACAGTGCTATGATGTCACTCACTTCCACAGGCCTTGCAGAGTGTAAACAACAACAACCCAGCTTTGTTGTGTATGTAACCATAGGGATTTGTGATGTCACCTAGAACCTTCACAGCAGCGACAGCTTTATGAGGAGCATCAGCACTGCTCTGCCTGAGCAGAACCATCACCGCCATAGGTTGTCAAATAACCCGGGTTTAACCCACACAGGTAAGTCCAATGGGGTGCAGGCATGTCCTCTATGCTTACAGCTTCCCGTGGGTGTTGGTTTGATACCGTTTGGGGACAGCCAAGGAGGCATCTGCAGGCAACAAAGGTAGGTGTGTGCTTGTGTGTGTGTTTCCTATGCAGATCCTAAGCCCAGTGTCACATGCAAGTAGGAGGAGTAAGAAGGGTTCCTGGCAAATCCGGGTTATGGATTGCATTTAAAAAGGCCCCGTGGGAGTGCAATGGGCCCCTGTCTTGCTGCTTAGCAATAATGGTATGGGTTTAGGTTCTGCTGTGTGTACTGGTGGTTGACTGCCCCCCAGCCCAGAGTGTGCATGGAAAATTGTCTGGCAGCCTCCCTGACAGCAAGCAGTGATAGTGCCCATGAAGGGCACCTTGTTGGGCCCGCCCCTTTCACGGTTATCGCTTCTCGGCCTTTTGGCTAAGATCAAGTGTAGTATCTGTTCTTATCAGTTTAATATCTGATACGTCCCCTATCTGGGGACCATATATTAAATGGATTTTTGAGAACGGGGGCCGATTTCGAAGCTTGCTTCCGTCGCCCTATGCATTGACCCGATATGGCAGTATCTTCGGGTACAGTGCACCACCCCCTTACAGGGTTAAAAAGAAAGATTCCTACTTTCATTGCTACCTGCTTGCTGGCTAGCCAGCTAGCCAGCCCTGTGGGCCTTGCTGCTGCTGCAGCCAAAAAACAAAAGGTGGTGGTGCTGCTGCTGCTTCTGCTGCTTCTGCTTCTGCTTGTGTCTGGCCGCTGTTGGAGCGTCCAGGCACAGGACTTCTGCTGCTGCTGACTAAATGGCCTCCTTAATTGGATCATTTGAGTAGCCAGCACACCTGTGCAGGTAGGGCATGACATGATAGGCAGCTGCCTTGATAGCGGGTGGGTGCTGAATGTTCCTAATTGACAAAATAAGATTAATGCTTATGAAGAAATATAAAATCTCATCCCTTCCCCAATATCGCGCCACACCCCTACCCCTTAATTCCCTGGTTGAACTTGATGGACATATGTCTTTTTTCGACCGTACTAACTATGTAACTATGTAACATAACATGGGGGGGGGGGGGGGGTCTCCTGGCTGTTCACACAGGTGTGTCATTGCTGTACATTGACCATGCATTGCTTCTGTGGTATTGCAAAGGCAAAGACAAATGCTTCCAGCCATCCATTGCACTAATGGATTGGTCATCAGCTGGCTGTCTATGTCCCGCATCAATATAGACCAAAGTACAGAGGGTTAGGCTATGCTATTGTGCACCTACCTGATGCATCAGAAGGTGCGAGGCCCTTGCTAAATTCTGTGCACAGACTTTGAGATCTATACTTTAGACTGTATCTAAACCTGCTCCAACATGGACTGACATTCTGGCCTACTTTCAGCCGATGCGACTTGTCTGTCGCTGAACAGTCGCTTTTTATGTATTCAGCACCTATGTATAATGTTGTAAAAATGCTCTAGAAGCTAAAGTCGCAGAAATGTCACACATATTTGGCCTGCAACTTTCTGTGCGACAAATTCAGACAGGAAAAATCAGTATAAATCCTTAGAAAATTATCCCCCAGTGTCTCCATCTGCTGGCGGTATTGAATAAGCATTGCTGCACTGATGGGGTATGCATTAGACGAAAAAAAAAGAAGAAAAAGAAGAATAATACGCCCAGAAAAGAGGCGAAAAGGAGAAAAACGTAAAAAAACGTGAAAAAAAAGTAAGAGGAAGAGAA
Organism: Hyla sarda; assembly: GCF_029499605.1. NCBI lineage: Eukaryota > Metazoa > Chordata > Amphibia > Anura > Hylidae > Hyla > Hyla sarda. The sequence continues at coordinate 50,380 of NW_026610508.1, forward strand.
GGGAAAAAAAGGTGGAAATGGGTTTAAAAGTGATTTCGGCGGAGAAATATATATATATATATATATATATATATATATATATATATATACGCGCACACACACACATATATATAAACGTATTCTCCGTTGAGATATTGCAGCCGCTGCTGTGTCCAGGCCCAGGAGCCTTAGCACTGTGCTGTGATGTCACTCAATACCACTGACATCACTAGGTGTAAACAACATCTCTCCTTTGCTGTGTATGTGACTATGGAGCTGTTTGGTGATGTCGTCTATTATGGCCTTCATAGAAGCAACAGGAGATTGTTGCATCCATCTAGAACCCTCAGAACTACAGTGCTATGATGTCACTCACTTCCACAGGCCTTGCAGACTGTAAACAACAACAACCCAGCTTTGTTGTGTATGTAACCATAGGGATTTGTGATGTCACCTAGAACCTTCACAGCAGCGACAGCTTTATGAGGAGCATCAGCACTGCTCTGCCTGAGCAGAACCATCACCGCCATAGGTTGTCAAATAACCCGGGTTTAACCCACACAGGTAAGTCCAATGGGGTGCAGGCATGTCCTCTATGCTTACAGCTTCCCGTGGGTGTTGGTTTGATACCGTTTGGGGACAGCCAAGGAGGCATCTGCAGGCAACAAAGGTAGGTGTGTGCTTGTGTGTGTGTTTCCTATGCAGATCCTAAGCCCAGTGTCACATGCAAGTAGGAGGAGTAAGAAGGGTTCCTGGCAAATCCGGGTTATGGATTGCATTTAAAAAGGCCCCGTGGGAGTGCAATGGGCCCCTGTCTTGCTGCTTAGCAATAATGGTATGGGTTTAGGTTCTGCTGTGTGTACTGGTGGTTGACTGCCCCCCAGCCCAGAGTGTGCATGGAAAATTGTCTGGCAGCCTCCCTGACAGCAAGCAGTGATAGTGCCCATGAAGGGCACCTTGTTGGGCCCGCCCCTTTCACGGTTATCGCTTCTCGGCCTTTTGGCTAAGATCAAGTGTAGTATCTGTTCTTATCAGTTTAATATCTGATACGTCCCCTATCTGGGGACCATATATTAAATGGATTTTTGAGAACGGGGGCCGATTTCGAAGCTTGCTTCCGTCGCCCTATGCATTGACCCGATATGGCAGTATCTTCGGGTACAGTGCACCACCCCCTTACAGGGTTAAAAAGAAAGATTCCTACTTTCATTGCTACCTGCTTGCTGGCTAGCCAGCTAGCCAGCCCTGTGGGCCTTGCTGCTGCTGCAGCCAAAAAACAAAAGGTGGTGCTGCTGCTGCTTCTGCTGCTTCTGCTTCTGCTTGTGTCTGGCCGCTGTTGGAGCGTCCAGGCACAGGACTTCTGCTGCTGCTGACTAAATGGCCTCCTTAATTGGATCATTTGAGTAGCCAGCACACCTGTGCAGGTAGGGCATGACATGATAGGCAGCTGCCTTGATAGCGGGTGGGTGCTGAATGTTCCTAATTGACAAAATAAGATTAATGCTTATGAAGAAATATAAAATCTCATCCCTTCCCCAATATCGCGCCACACCCCTACCCCTTAATTCCCTGGTTGAACTTGATGGACATATGTCTTTTTTCGACCGTACTAACTATGTAACTATGTAACATAACATGGGGGGGGGGGGGTCTCCTGGCTGTTCACACAGGTGTGTCATTGCTGTACATTGACCATGCATTGCTTCTGTGGTATTGCAAAGGCAAAGACAAATGCTTCCAGCCATCCATTGCACTAATGGATTGGTCATCAGCTGGCTGTCTATGTCCCGCATCAATATAGACCAAAGTACAGAGGGTTAGGCTATGCTATTGTGCACCTACCTGATGCATCAGAAGGTGCGAGGCCCTTGCTAAATTCTGTGCACAGACTTTGAGATCTATACTTTAGACTGTATCTAAACCTGCTCCAACATGGACTGACATTCTGGCCTACTTTCAGCCGATGCGACTTGTCTGTCGCTGAACAGTCGCTTTTTATGTATTCAGCACCTATGTATAATGTTGTAAAAATGCTCTAGAAGCTAAAGTCGCAGAAATGTCACACATATTTGGCCTGCAACTTTCTGTGCGACAAATTCAGACAGGAAAAATCAGTATAAATCCTTAGAAAATTATCCCCCAGTGTCTCCATCTGCTGGCGGTATTGAATAAGCATTGCTGCACTGATGGGGTATGCATTAGACGAAAAAAAAGAAGAAAAAGAAGAATAATACGCCCAGAAAAGAGGCGAAAAGGAGAAAAACGTAAAAAAACGTGAAAAAAAAGTAAGAGGAAGAGAAGGGAAAAAAAGGTGGAAATGGGTTTAAAAGTGATTTCGGCGGAGAAATATATATATATATATATATATATATATATATATATATATATATACGCGCACACACACATATATATAAACGTATTCTCCGTTGAGATATTGCAGCCGCTGCTGTGTCCAGGCCCAGGAGCCTTAGCACTGTGCTGTGATGTCACTCAATACCACTGACATCACTAGGTGTAAACAACATCTCTCCTTTGCTGTGTATGTGACTATGGAGCTGTTTGGTGATGTCGTCTATTATGGCCTTCATAGAAGCAACAGGAGATTGTTGCATCCATCTAGAACCCTCAGAACTACAGTGCTATGATGTCACTCACTTCCACAGGCCTTGCAGAGTGTAAACAACAACAACCCAGCTTTGTTGTGTATGTAACCATAGGGATTTGTGATGTCACCTAGAACCTTCACAGCAGCGACAGCTTTATGAGGAGCATCAGCACTGCTCTGCCTGAGCAGAACCATCACCGCCATAGGTTGTCAAATAACCCGGGTTTAACCCACACAGGTAAGTCCAATGGGGTGCAGGCATGTCCTCTATGCTTACAGCTTCCCGTGGGTGTTGGTTTGATACCGTTTGGGGACAGCCAAGGAGGCATCTGCAGGCAACAAAGGTAGGTGTGTGCTTGTGTGTGTGTTTCCTATGCAGATCCTAAGCCCAGTGTCACATGCAAGTAGGAGGAGTTAGAAGGGTTCCTGGCAAATCCGGGTTATGGATTGCATTTAAAAAGGCCCCGTGGGAGTGCAATGGGCCCCTGTCTTGCTGCTTAGCAATAATGGTATGGGTTTAGGTTCTGCTGTGTGTACTGGTGGTTGACTGCCCCCCAGCCCAGAGTGTGCATGGAAAATTGTCTGGCAGCCTCCCTGACAGCAAGCAGTGATAGTGCCCATGAAGGGCACCTTGTTGGGCCCGCCCCTTTCACGGTTATCGCTTCTCGGCCTTTTGGCTAAGATCAAGTGTAGTATCTGTTCTTATCAGTTTAATATCTGATACGTCCCCTATCTGGGGACCATATATTAAATGGATTTTTGAGAACGGGGGCCGATTTCGAAGCTTGCTTCCGTCGCCCTATGCATTGACCCGATATGGCAGTATCTTCGGGTACAGTGCACCACCCCCTTACAGGGTTAAAAAGAAAGATTCCTACTTTCATTGCTACCTGCTTGCTGGCTAGCCAGCTAGCCAGCCCTGTGGGCCTTGCTGCTGCTGCAGCCAAAAAACAAAAGGTGGTGCTGCTGCTGCTTCTGCTGCTTCTGCTTCTGCTTGTGTCTGGCCGCTGTTGGAGCGTCCAGGCACAGGACTTCTGCTGCTGCTGACTAAATGGCCTCCTTAATTGGATCATTTGAGTAGCCAGCACACCTGTGCAGGTAGGGCATGACATGATAGGCAGCTGCCTTGATAGCGGGTGGGTGCTGAATGTTCCTAATTGACAAAATAAGATTAATGCTTATGAAGAAATATAAAATCTCATCCCTTCCCCAATATCGCGCCACACCCCTACCCCTTAATTCCCTGGTTGAACTTGATGGACATATGTCTTTTTTCGACCGTACTAACTATGTAACTATGTAACATAACATGGGGGGGGGGGGGGTCTCCTGGCTGTTCACACAGGTGTGTCATTGCTGTACATTGACCATGCATTGCTTCTGTGGTATTGCAAAGGCAAAGACAAATGCTTCCAGCCATCCATTGCACTAATGGATTGGTCATCAGCTGGCTGACTATGTCCCGCATCAATATAGACCAAAGTACAGAGGGTTAGGCTATGCTATTGTGCACCTACCTGATGCATCAGAAGGTGCGAGGCCCTTGCTAAATTCTGTGCACAGACTTTGAGATCTATACTTTAGACTGTATCTAAACCTGCTCCAACATGGACTGACATTCTGGCCTACTTTCAGCCGATGCGACTTGTCTGTCGCTGAACAGTCGCTTTTTATGTATTCAGCACCTATGTATAATGTTGTAAAAATGCTCTAGAAGCTAAAGTCGCAGAAATGTCACACATATTTGGCCTGCAACTTTCTGTGCGACAAATTCAGACAGGAAAAATCAGTATAAATCCTTAGAAAATTATCCCCCAGTGTCTCCATCTGCTGGCGGTATTGAATAAGCATTGCTGCACTGATGGGGTATGCATTAGACGAAAAAAAAGAAGAAAAAGAAGAATAATACGCCCAGAAAAGAGGCGAAAAGGAGAAAAACGTAAAAAAACGTGAAAAAAAAGTAAGAGGAAGAGAAGGGAAAAAAAGGTGGAAATGGGTTTAAAAGTGATTTCGGCGGAGAAATATATATATATATATATATCTATATATATATATATATATATATATATATATATATACGCGCACACACACACATATATATAAACGTATTCTCCGTTGAGATATTGCAGCCGCTGCTGTGTCCAGGCCCAGGAGCCTTAGCACTGTGCTGTGATGTCACTCAATACCACTGACATCACTAGGTGTAAACAACATCTCTCCTTTGCTGTGTATGTGACTATGGAGCTGTTTGGTGATGTCATCTATTATGGCCTTCATAGAAGCAACAGGAGATTGTTGCATCCATCTAGAACCCTCAGAACTACAGTGCTATGATGTCACTCACTTCCACAGGCCTTGCAGAGTGTAAACAACAACAACCCAGCTTTGTTGTGTATGTAACCATAGGGATTTGTGATGTCACCTAGAACCTTCACAGCAGCGACAGCTTTATGAGGAGCATCAGCACTGCTCTGCCTGAGCAGAACCATCACCGCCATAGGTTGTCAAATAACCCGGGTTTAACCCACACAGGTAAGTCCAATGGGGTGCAGGCATGTCCTCTATGCTTACAGCTTCCCGTGGGTGTTGGTTTGATACCGTTTGGGGACAGCCAAGGAGGCATCTGCAGGCAACAAAGGTAGGTGTGTGCTTGTGTGTGTGTTTCCTATGCAGATCCTAAGCCCAGTGTCACATGCAAGTAGGAGGAGTAAGAAGGGTTCCTGGCAAATCCGGGTTATGGATAGCATTTAAAAAGGCCCCGCGGGAGTGCAATGGGCCCCTGTCTTGCTGCTTAGCAATAATGGTATGGGTTTAGGTTCTGCTGTGTGTACTGGTGGTTGACTGCCCCCCAGCCCAGAGTGTGCATGGAAAATTGTCTGGCAGCCTCCCTGACAGCAAGCAGTGATAGTGCCCATGAAGGGCACCTTGTTGGGCCCGCCCCTTTCACGGTTATCGCTTCTCGGCCTTTTGGCTAAGATCAAGTGTAGTATCTGTTCTTATCAGTTTAATATCTGATACGTCCCCTATCTGGGGACCATATATTAAATGGATTTTTGAGAACGGGGGCCGATTTCGAAGCTTGCTTCCGTCGCCCTATGCATTGACCCGATATGGCAGTATCTTCGGGTACAGTGCACCACCCCCTTACAGGGTTAAAAAGAAAGATTCCTACTTTCATTGCTACCTGCTTGCTGGCTAGCCAGCTAGCCAGCCCTGTGGGCCTTGCTGCTGCTGCAGCCAAAAAACAAAAGGTGGTGCTGCTGCTGCTTCTGCTGCTTCTGCTTCTGCTTGTGTCTGGCCGCTGTTGGAGCGTCCAGGCACAGGACTTCTGCTGCTGCTGACTAAATGGCCTCCTTAATTGGATCATTTGAGTAGCCAGCACACCTGTGCAGGTAGGGCATGACATGATAGGCAGCTGCCTTGATAGCGGGTGGGTGCTGAATGTTCCTAATTGACAAAATAAGATTAATGCTTATGAAGAAATATAAAATCTCATCCCTTCCCCAATATCGCGCCACACCCCTACCCCTTAATTCCCTGGTTGAACTTGATGGACATATGTCTTTTTTCGACCGTACTAACTATGTAACTATGTAACATAACATGGGGGGGGGGGGGGGGGGTCTCCTGGCTGTTCACACAGGTGTGTCATTGCTGTACATTGACCATGCATTGCTTCTGTGGTATTGCAAAGGCAAAGACAAATGCTTCCAGCCATCCATTGCACTAATGGATTGGTCATCAGCTGGCTGTCTATGTCCCGCATCAATATAGACCAAAGTACAGAGGGTTAGGCTATGCTATTGTGCACCTACCTGATGCATCAGAAGGTGCGAGGCCCTTGCTAAATTCTGTGCACAGACTTTGAGATCTATACTTTAGACTGTATCTAAACCTGCTCCAACATGGACTGACATTCTGGCCTACTTTCAGCCGATGCGACTTGTCTGTCGCTGAACAGTCGCTTTTTATGTATTCAGCACCTATGTATAATGTTGTAAAAATGCTCTAGAAGCTAAAGTCGCAGAAATGTCACACATATTTGGCCTGCAACTTTCTGTGCGACAAATTCAGACAGGAAAAATCAGTATAAATCCTTAGAAAATTATCCCCCAGTGTCTCCATCTGCTGGCGGTATTGAATAAGCATTGCTGCACTGATGGGGTATGCATTAGACGAAAAAAAAGAAGAAAAAGAAGAATAATACGCCCAGAAAAGAGGCGAAAAGGAGAAAAAACGTAAAAAAACGTGAAAAAAAAGTAAGAGGAAGAGAAGGGAAAAAAAGGTGGAAATGGGTTTAAAAGTGATTTCGGCGGAGAAATATATATATATATATATATCTATATATATATATATATATATATACGCGCACACACACACATATATATAAACGTATTCTCCGTTGAGATATTGCAGCCGCTGCTGTGTCCAGGCCCAGGAGCCTTAGCACTGTGCTGTGATGTCACTCAATACCACTGACATCACTAGGTGTAAACAACATCTCTCCTTTGCTGTGTATGTGACTATGGAGCTGTTTGGTGATGTCATCTATTATGGCCTTCATAGAAGCAACAGGAGATTGTTGCATCCATCTAGAACCCTCAGAACTACAGTGCTATGATGTCACTCACTTCCACAGGCCTTGCAGAGTGTAAACAACAACAACCCAGCTTTGTTGTGTATGTAACCATAGGGATTTGTGATGTCACCTAGAACCTTCACAGCAGCGACAGCTTTATGAGGAGCATCAGCACTGCTCTGCCTGAGCAGAACCATCACCGCCATAGGTTGTCAAATAACCCGGGTTTAACCCACACAGGTAAGTCCAATGGGGTGCAGGCATGTCCTCTATGCTTACAGCTTCCCGTGGGTGTTGGTTTGATACCGTTTGGGGACAGCCAAGGAGGCATCTGCAGGCAACAAAGGTAGGTGTGTGCTTGTGTGTGTGTTTCCTATGCAGATCCTAAGCCCAGTGTCACATGCAAGTAGGAGGAGTAAGAAGGGTTCCTGGCAAATCCGGGTTATGGATAGCATTTAAAAAGGCCCCGCGGGAGTGCAATGGGCCCCTGTCTTGCTGCTTAGCAATAATGGTATGGGTTTAGGTTCTGCTGTGTGTACTGGTGGTTGACTGCCCCCCAGCCCAGAGTGTGCATGGAAAATTGTCTGGCAGCCTCCCTGACAGCAAGCAGTGATAGTGCCCATGAAGGGCACCTTGTTGGGCCCGCCCCTTTCACGGTTATCGCTTCTCGGCCTTTTGGCTAAGATCAAGTGTAGTATCTGTTCTTATCAGTTTAATATCTGATACGTCCCCTATCTGGGGACCATATATTAAATGGATTTTTGAGAACGGGGGCCGATTTCGAAGCTTGCTTCCGTCGCCCTATGCATTGACCCGATATGGCAGTATCTTCGGGTACAGTGCACCACCCCCTTACAGGGTTAAAAAGAAAGATTCCTACTTTCATTGCTACCTGCTTGCTGGCTAGCCAGCTAGCCAGCCCTGTGGGCCTTGCTGCTGCTGCAGCCAAAAAACAAAAGGTGGTGCTGCTGCTGCTTCTGCTGCTTCTGCTTCTGCTTGTGTCTGGCCGCTGTTGGAGCGTCCAGGCACAGGACTTCTGCTGCTGCTGACTAAATGGCCTCCTTAATTGGATCATTTGAGTAGCCAGCACACCTGTGCAAGGTAGGGCATGACATGATAGGCAGCTGCCTTGATAGCGGGTGGGTGCTGAATGTTCCTAATTGACAAAATAAGATTAATGCTTATGAAGAAATATAAAATCTCATCCTTCCCCAATATCGCGCCACACCCCTACCCCTTAATTCCCTGGTTGAACTTGATGGACATATGTCTTTTTTCGACCGTACTAACTATGTAACTATGTAACATAACATGGGGGGGGGGGGGGGTCTCCTGGCTGTTCACACAGGTGTGTCATTGCTGTACATTGACCATGCATTGCTTCTGTGGTATTGCAAAGGCAAAGACAAATGCTTCCAGCCATCCATTGCACTAATGGATTGGTCATCAGCTGGCTGTCTATGTCCCGCATCAATATAGACCAAAGTACAGAGGGTTAGGCTATGCTATTGTGCACCTACCTGATGCATCAGAAGGTGCGAGGCCCTTGCTAAATTCTGTGCACAGACTTTGAGATCTATACTTTAGACTGTATCTAAACCTGCTCCAACATGGACTGACATTCTGGCCTACTTTCAGCCGATGCGACTTGTCTGTCGCTGAACAGTCGCTTTTTATGTATTCAGCACCTATGTATAATGTTGTAAAAATGCTCTAGAAGCTAAAGTCGCAGAAATGTCACACATATTTGGCCTGCAACTTTCTGTGCGACAAATTCAGACAGGAAAAATCAGTATAAATCCTTAGAAAATTATCCCCCAGTGTCCTCCATCTGCTGGCGGTATTGAATAAGCATTGCTGCACTGATGGGGTATGCATTAGACGAAAAAAAAGAAGAAAAAGAAGAATAATACGCCCAGAAAAGAGGCGAAAAGGAGAAAAACGTAAAAAAAACGTGAAAAAAAAGTAAGAGGAAGAGAAGGGAAAAAAAGGTGGAAATGGGTTTAAAAGTGATTTCGGCGGAGAAATATATATATATATATATATATATCATATATATATATATATATATATACGCGCACACACACACATATATATAAACGTATTCTCCGTTGAGATATTGCAGCCGCTGCTGTGTCCAGGCCCAGGAGCCTTAGCACTGTGCTGTGATGTCACTCAATACCACTGACATCACTAGGTGTAAACAACATCTCTCCTTTGCTGTGTATGTGACTATGGAGCTGTTTGGTGATGTCGTCTATTATGGCCTTCATAGAAGCAACAGGAGATTGTTGCATCCATCTAGAACCCTCAGAACTACAGTGCTATGATGTCACTCACTTCCACAGGCCTTGCAGAGTGTAAACAACAACAACCCAGCTTTGTTGTGTATGTAACCATAGGGATTTGTGATGTCACCTAGAACCTTCACAGCAGCGACAGCTTTATGAGGAGCATCAGCACTGCTCTGCCTGAGCAGAACCATCACCGCCATAGGTTGTCAAATAACCCGGGTTTAACCCACACAGGTAAGTCCAATGGGGTGCAGGCATGTCCTCTATGCTTACAGCTTCCCGTGGGTGTTGGTTTGATACCGTTTGGGGACAGCCAAGGAGGCATCTGCAGGCAACAAAGGTAGGTGTGTGCTTGTGTGTGTGTTTCCTATGCAGATCCTAAGCCCAGTGTCACATGCAAGTAGGAGGAGTAAGAAGGGTTCCTGGCAAATCCGGGTTATGGATTGCATTTAAAAAGGCCCCGTGGGAGTGCAATGGGCCCCTGTCTTGCTGCTTAGCAATAATGGTATGGGTTTAGGTTCTGCTGTGTGTACTGGTGGTTGACTGCCCCCCAGCCCAGAGTGTGCATGGAAAATTGTCTGGCAGCCTCCCTGACAGCAAGCAGTGATAGTGCCCATGAAGGGCACCTTGTTGGGCCCGCCCCTTTCACGGTTATCGCTTCTCGGCCTTTTGGCTAAGATCAAGTGTAGTATCTGTTCTTATCAGTTTAATATCTGATACGTCCCCTATCTGGGGACCATATATTAAATGGATTTTTGAGAACGGGGGCCGATTTCGAAGCTTGCTTCCGTCGCCCTATGCATTGACCCGATATGGCAGTATCTTCGGGTACAGTGCACCACCCCCTTACAGGGTTAAAAAGAAAGATTCCTACTTTCATTGCTACCTGCTTGCTGGCTAGCCAGCTAGCCAGCCCTGTGGGCCTTGCTGCTGCTGCAGCCAAAAAACAAAAGGTGGTGCTGCTGCTGCTTCTGCTGCTTCTGCTTCTGCTTGTGTCTGGCCGCTGTTGGAGCGTCCAGGCACAGGACTTCTGCTGCTGCTGACTAAATGGCCTCCTTAATTGGATCATTTGAGTAGCCAGCACACCTGTGCAGGTAGGGCATGACATGATAGGCAGCTGCCTTGATAGCGGGTGGGTGCTGAATGTTCCTAATTGACAAAATAAGATTAATGCTTATGAAGAAATATAAAATCTCATCCCTTCCCCAATATCGCGCCACACCCCTACCCCTTAATTCCCTGGTTGAACTTGATGGACATATGTCTTTTTTCGACCGTACTAACTATGTAACTATGTAACATAACATGGGGGGGGGGGGGTCTCCTGGCTGTTCACACAGGTGTGTCATTGCTGTACATTGACCATGCATTGCTTCTGTGGTATTGCAAAGGCAAAGACAAATGCTTCCAGCCATCCATTGCACTAATGGATTGGTCATCAGCTGGCTGTCTATGTCCCGCATCAATATAGACCAAAGTACAGAGGGTTAGGCTATGCTATTGTGCACCTACCTGATGCATCAGAAGGTGCGAGGCCCTTGCTAAATTCTGTGCACAGACTTTGAGATCTATACTTTAGACTGTATCTAAACCTGCTCCAACATGGACTGACATTCTGGCCTACTTTCAGCCGATGCGACTTGTCTGTCGCTGAACAGTCGCTTTTTATGTATTCAGCACCTATGTATAATGTTGTAAAAATGCTCTAGAAGCTAAAGTCGCAGAAATGTCACACATATTTGGCCTGCAACTTTCTGTGCGACAAATTCAGACAGGAAAAATCAGTATAAATCCTTAGAAAATTATCCCCCAGTGTCTCCATCTGCTGGCGGTATTGAATAAGCATTACTGCACTGATGGGGTATGCATTAGACGAAAAAAAGAAGAAAAAGAAGAATAATACGCCCAGAAAAGAGGCGAAAAGGAGAAAAACGTAAAAAAACGTGAAAAAAAGTAAGAGGAAGAGAAGGGAAAAAAAGGTGGAAATGGGTTTAAAAGTGATTTCGGCGGAGAAATATATATATATATATATATATATATATATATATATATATATATATATATACGCGCACACACACACATATATATAAACGTATTCTCCGTTGAGATATTGCAGCCGCTGCTGTGTCCAGGCCCAGGAGCCTTAGCACTGTGCTGTGATGTCACTCAATACCACTGACATCACTAGGTGTAAACAACATCTCTCCTTTGCTGTGTATGTGACTATGGAGCTGTTTGGTGATGTCGTCTATTATGGCCTTCATAGAAGCAACAGGAGATTGTTGCATCCATCTAGAACCCTCAGAACTACAGTGCTATGATGTCACTCACTTCCACAGGCCTTGCAGAGTGTAAACAACAACAACCCAGCTTTGTTGTGTATGTAACCATAGGGATTTGTGATGTCACCTAGAACCTTCACAGCAGCGACAGCTTTATGAGGAGCATCAGCACTGCTCTGCCTGAGCAGAACCATCACCGCCATAGGTTGTCAAATAACCCGGGTTTAACCCACACAGGTAAGTCCAATGGGGTGCAGGCATGTCCTCTATGCTTACAGCTTCCCGTGGGTGTTGGTTTGATACCGTTTGGGGACAGCCAAGGAGGCATCTGCAGGCAACAAAGGTAGGTGTGTGCTTGTGTGTGTGTTTCCTATGCAGATCCTAAGCCCAGTGTCACATGCAAGTAGGAGGAGTAAGAAGGGTTCCTGGCAAATCCGGGTTATGGATTGCATTTAAAAAGGCCCCGTGGGAGTGCAATGGGCCCCTGTCTTGCTGCTTAGCAATAATGGTATGGGTTTAGGTTCTGCTGTGTGTACTGGTGGTTGACTGCCCCCCAGCCCAGAGTGTGCATGGAAAATTGTCTGGCAGCCTCCCTGACAGCAAGCAGTGATAGTGCCCATGAAGGGCACCTTGTTGGGCCCGCCCCTTTCACGGTTATCGCTTCTCGGCCTTTTGGCTAAGATCAAGTGTAGTATCTGTTCTTATCAGTTTAATATCTGATACGTCCCCTATCTGGGGACCATATATTAAATGGATTTTTGAGAACGGGGGCCGATTTCGAAGCTTGCTTCCGTCGCCCTATGCATTGACCCGATATGGCAGTATCTTCGGGTACAGTGCACCACCCCCTTACAGGGTTAAAAAGAAAGATTCCTACTTTCATTGCTACCTGCTTGCTGGCTAGCCAGCTAGCCAGCCCTGTGGGCCTTGCTGCTGCTGCAGCCAAAAAACAAAAGGTGGTGCTGCTGCTGCTTCTGCTTCTGCTTGTGTCTGGCCGCTGTTGGAGCGTCCAGGCACAGGACTTCTGCTGCTGCTGACTAAATGGCCTCCTTAATTGGATCATTTGAGTAGCCAGCACACCTGTGCAGGTAGGGCATGACATGATAGGCAGCTGCCTTGATAGCGGGTGGGTGCTGAATGTTCCTAATTGACAAAATAAGATTAATGCTTATGAAGAAATATAAAATCTCATCCCTTCCCCAATATCGCGCCACACCCCTACCCCTTAATTCCCTGGTTGAACTTGATGGACATATGTCTTTTTTCGACCGTACTAACTATGTAACTATGTAACATAACATGGGGGGGGGGTCTCCTGGCTGTTCACACAGGTGTGTCATTGCTGTACATTGACCATGCATTGCTTCTGTGGTATTGCAAAGGCAAAGACAAATGCTTCCAGCCATCCATTGCACTAATGGATTGGTCATCAGCTGGCTGTCTATGTCCCGCATCAATATAGACCAAAGTACAGAGGGTTAGGCTATGCTATTGTGCACCTACCTGATGCATCAGAAGGTGCGAGGCCCTTGCTAAATTCTGTGCACAGACTTTGAGATCTATACTTTAGACTGTATCTAAACCTGCTCCAACATGGACTGACATTCTGGCCTACTTTCAGCCGATGCGACTTGTCTGTCGCTGAACAGTCGCTTTTTATGTATTCAGCACCTATGTATAATGTTGTAAAAATGCTCTAGAAGCTAAAGTCGCAGAAATGTCACACATATTTGGCCTGCAACTTTCTGTGCGACAAATTCAGACAGGAAAAATCAGTATAAATCCTTAGAAAATTATCCCCCAGTGTCTCCATCTGCTGGCGGTATTGAATAAGCATTGCTGCACTGATGGGGTATGCATTAGACGAAAAAAAAGAAGAAAAAGAAGAATAATACGCCCAGAAAAGAGGCGAAAAGGAGAAAAACGTAAAAAAACGTGAAAAAAAAGTAAGAGGAAGAGAAGGGAAAAAAAGGTGGAAATGGGTTTAAAAGTGATTTCGGCGGAGAAATATATATATATATATATATATATATATATATATATATATACGCGCACACACACACATATATATAAACGTATTCTCCGTTGAGATATTGCAGCCGCTGCTGTGTCCAGGCCCAGGAGCCTTAGCACTGTGCTGTGATGTCACTCAATACCACTGACATCACTAGGTGTAAACAACATCTCTCCTTTGCTGTGTATGTGACTATGGAGCTGTTTGGTGATGTCGTCTATTATGGCCTTCATAGAAGCAACAGGAGATTGTTGCATCCATCTAGAACCCTCAGAACTACAGTGCTATGATGTCACTCCCTTCCACAGGCCTTGCAGAGTGTAAACAACAACAACCCAGCTTTGTTGTGTATGTAACCATAGGGATTTGTGATGTCACCTAGAACCTTCACAGCAGCGACAGCTTTATGAGGAGCATCAGCACTGCTCTGCCTGAGCAGAACCATCACCGCCATAGGTTGTCAAATAACCCGGGTTTAACCCACACAGGTAAGTCCAATGGGGTGCAGGCATGTCCTCTATGCTTACAGCTTCCCGTGGGTGTTGGTTTGATACCGTTTGGGGACAGCCAAGGAGGCATCTGCAGGCAACAAAGGTAGGTGTGTGCTTGTGTGTGTGTTTCCTATGCAGATCCTAAGCCCAGTGTCACATGCAAGTAGGAGGAGTAAGAAGGGTTCCTGGCAAATCCGGGTTATGGATTGCATTTAAAAAGGCCCCGTGGGAGTGCAATGGGCCCCTGTCTTGCTGCTTAGCAATAATGGTATGGGTTTAGGTTCTGCTGTGTGTACTGGTGGTTGACTGCCCCCCAGCCCAGAGTGTGCATGGAAAATTGTCTGGCAGCCTCCCTGACAGCAAGCAGTGATAGTGCCCATGAAGGGCACCTTGTTGGGCCCGCCCCTTTCACGGTTATCGCTTCTCGGCCTTTTGGCTAAGATCAAGTGTAGTATCTGTTCTTATCAGTTTCTTGCTTTACGGCCTGTTCCCTGGGACCCACGACGTGGAGGCCATCCAGGAGGCCTGGCGCCTTATGAACTGTTTTAAGGACGCAGTGTGGCTTGCCAGGAACCGCCTCGTGATCAACAGGGAAAACATGTCCGTCCGGGACTGCCGCAGGTTCATCAAGAACCTGCTTAGAGACTATTCCATCTTGGACAGCTCGGCCGTTGATGAGGAAGAAGAGGAGTGAAGACCCCTCTCCTTCTCCCATGTCTCCCTGAAGATACAGCCCAACAGTTTGGCCCTGTGATCCGCCCCCTCCCTACCCCCACATAGTCGCCCACACCCCTACCCCGATCACAGATTGTATTATTTGGTTTTTGTTTGATCTCTTGTGCCTTTATATTGCAGGATTGAGCTGAATGTTAGAGTAGCATGGTGTGCGATGTATAGCTTAGGGAACCTTTGCTGTGTATTGTACTATCATGCTTTGTGTGACTGTAATTTATTGTACGACTTGTAATGACTGAACGGAAAATAAAGCTCTTTCAATCAAAAAAATCTGTTCTTATCAGTTTAATATCTGATACGTCCCCTATCTGGGGACCATATATTAAATGGATTTTTGAGAACGGGGGCCGATTTCGAAGCTTGCTTCCGTCGCCCTATGCATTGACCCGATATGGCAGTATCTTCGGGTACAGTGCACCACCCCCTTACAGGGTTAAAAAGAAAGATTCCTACTTTCATTGCTACCTGCTTGCTGGCTAGCCAGCTAGCCAGCCCTGTGGGCCTTGCTGCTGCTGCAGCCAAAAAACAAAAGGTGGTGCTGCTGCTGCTTCTGCTGCTTCTGCTTCTGCTTGTGTCTGGCCGCTGTTGGAGCGTCCAGGCACAGGACTTCTGCTGCTGCTGACTAAATGGCCTCCTTAATTGGATCATTTGAGTAGCCAGCACACCTGTGCAGGTAGGGCATGACATGATAGGCAGCTGCCTTGATAGCGGGTGGGTGCTGAATGTTCCTAATTGACAAAATAAGATTAATGCTTATGAAGAAATATAAAATCTCATCCCTTCCCCAATATCGCGCCACACCCCTACCCCTTAATTCCCTGGTTGAACTTGATGGACATATGTCTTTTTTCGACCGTACTAACTATGTAACTATGTAACATAACATGGGGGGGGGGGGGGTCTCCTGGCTGTTCACACAGGTGTGTCATTGCTGTACATTGACCATGCATTGCTTCTGTGGTATTGCAAAGGCAAAGACAAATGCTTCCAGCCATCCATTGCACTAATGGATTGGTCATCAGCTGGCTGTCTATGTCCCGCATCAATATAGACCAAAGTACAGAGGGTTAGGCTATGCTATTGTGCACCTACCTGATGCATCAGAAGGTGCGAGGCCCTTGCTAAATTCTGTGCACAGACTTTGAGATCTATACTTTAGACTGTATCTAAACCTGCTCCAACATGGACTGACATTCTGGCCTACTTTCAGCCGATGCGACTTGTCTGTCGCTGAACAGTCGCTTTTTATGTATTCAGCACCTATGTATAATGTTGTAAAAATGCTCTAGAAGCTAAAGTCGCAGAAATGTCACACATATTTGGCCTGCAACCTTCTGTGCGACAAATTCAGACAGGAAAAATCAGTATAAATCCTTAGAAAATTATCCCCCAGTGTCTCCATCTGCTGGCGGTATTGAATAAGCATTGCTGCACTGATGGGGTATGCATTAGACGAAAAAAAAGAAGAAAAAGAAGAATAATACGCCCAGAAAAGAGGCGAAAAGGAGAAAAACGTAAAAAAACTTGAAAAAAAAGTAAGAGGAAGAGAAGGAAAAAAAAGGTGGAAATGGGTTTAAAAGTGATTTCGGCGGAGAAATATATATATATATATATATATATATATATATATATATATACGCGCACACACACACATATATATAAACGTATTCTCCGTTGAGATATTGCAGCCGCTGCTGTGTCCAGGCCCAGGAGCCTTAGCACTGTGCTGTGATGTCACTCAATACCACTGACATCACTAGGTGTAAACAACATCTCTCCTTTGCTGTGTATGTGACTATGGAGCTGTTTGGTGATGTCGTCTATTATGGCCTTCATAGAAGCAACAGGAGATTGTTGCATCCATCTAGAACCCTCAGAACTACAGTGCTATGATGTCACTCACTTCCACAGGCCTTGCAGAGTGTAAACAACAACAACCCAGCTTTGTTGTGTATGTAACCATAGGGATTTGTGATGTCACCTAGAACCTTCACAGCAGCGACAGCTTTATGAGGAGCATCAGCACTGCTCTGCCTGAGCAGAACCATCACCGCCATAGGTTGTCAAATAACCCGGGTTTAACCCACACAGGTAAGTCCAATGGGGTGCAGGCATGTCCTCTATGCTTACAGCTTCCCGTGGGTGTTGGTTTGATACCGTTTGGGGACAGCCAAGGAGGCATCTGCAGGCAACAAAGGTAGGTGTGTGCTTGTGTGTGTGTTTCCTATGCAGATCCTAAGCCCAGTGTCACATGCAAGTAGGAGGAGTAAGAAGGGTTCCTGGCAAATCCGGGTTATGGATTGCATTTAAAAAGGCCCCGTGGGAGTGCAATGGGCCCCTGTCTTGCTGCTTAGCAATAATGGTATGGGTTTAGGTTCTGCTGTGTGTACTGGTGGTTGACTGCCCCCCAGCCCAGAGTGTGCATGGAAAATTGTCTGGCAGCCTCCCTGACAGCAAGCAGTGATAGTGCCCATGAAGGGCACCTTGTTGGGCCCGCCCCCTTTCACGGTTATCGCTTCTCGGCCTTTTGGCTAAGATCAAGTGTAGTATCTGTTCTTATCAGTTTAATATCTGATACGTCCCCTATCTGGGGACCATATATTAAATGGATTTTTGAGAACGGGGGCCGATTTCGAAGCTTGCTTCCGTCGCCCTATTGCATTGACCCGATATGGCAGTATCTTCGGGTACAGTGCACCACCCCCTTACAGGGTTAAAAAGAAAGATTCCTACTTTCATTGCTACCTGCTTGCTGGCTAGCCAGCTAGCCAGCCCTGTGGGCCTTGCTGCTGCTGCAGCCAAAAAACAAAAGGTGGTGCTTCTGCTGCTTCTGCTTCTGCTTGTGTCTGGCCGCTGTTGGAGCGTCCAGGCACAGGACTTCTGCTGCTGCTGACTAAATGGCCTCCTTAATTGGATCATTTGAGTAGCCAGCACACCTGTGCAGGTAGGGCATGACATGATAGGCAGCTGCCTTGATAGCGGGTGGGTGCTGAATGTTCCTAATTGACAAAATAAGATTAATGCTTATGAAGAAATATAAAATCTCATCCCTTCCCCAATATCGCGCCACACCCCTACCCCTTAATTCCCTGGTTGAACTTGATGGACATATGTCTTTTTTCGACCGTACTAACTATGTAACTATGTAACATAACATGGGGGGGGGGGGTCTCCTGGCTGTTCACACAGGTGTGTCATTGCTGTACATTGACCATGCATTGCTTCTGTGGTATTGCAAAGGCAAAGACAAATGCTTCCAGCCATCCATTGCACTAATGGATTGGTCATCAGCTGGCTGTCTATGTCCCGCATCAATATAGACCAAAGTACAGAGGGTTAGGCTATGCTATTGTGCACCTACCTGATGCATCAGAAGGTGCGAGGCCCTTGCTAAATTCTGTGCACAGACTTTGAGATCTATACTTTAGACTGTATCTAAACCTGCTCCAACATGGACTGACATTCTGGCCTACTTTCAGCCGATGCGACTTGTCTGTCGCTGAACAGTCGCTTTTTATGTATTCAGCACCTATGTATAATGTTGTAAAAATGCTCTAGAAGCTAAAGTCGCAGAAATGTCACACATATTTGGCCTGCAACTTTCTGTGCGACAAATTCAGACAGGAAAAATCAGTATAAATCCTTAGAAAATTATCCCCCAGTGTCTCCATCTGCTGGCGGTATTGAATAAGCATTGCTGCACTGATGGGGTATGCATTAGACGAAAAAAAAGAAGAAAAAGAAGAATAATACGCCCAGAAAAGAGGCGAAAAGGAGAAAAACGTAAAAAAACGTGAAAAAAAAGTAAGAGGAAGAGAAGGGAAAAAAAGGTGGAAATGGGTTTAAAAGTGATTTCGGCGGAGAAATATATATATATATATATATATATATATATATATATATATATATATACGCGCACACACACACATATATATAAACGTATTCTCCGTTGAGATATTGCAGCCGCTGCTGTGTCCAGGCCCAGGAGCCTTAGCACTGTGCTGTGATGTCACTCAATACCACTGACATCACTAGGTGTAAACAACATCTCTCCTTTGCTGTGTATGTGACTATGGAGCTGTTTGGTGATGTCGTCTATTATGGCCTTCATAGAAGCAACAGGAGATTGTTGCATCCATCTAGAACCCTCAGAACTACAGTGCTATGATGTCACTCACTTCCACAGGCCTTGCAGAGTGTAAACAACAACAACCCAGCTTTGTTGTGTATGTAACCATAGGGATTTGTGATGTCACCTAGAACCTTCACAGCAGCGACAGCTTTATGAGGAGCATCAGCACTGCTCTGCCTGAGCAGAACCATCACCGCCATAGGTTGTCAAATAACCCGGGTTTAACCCACACAGGTAAGTCCAATGGGGTGCAGGCATGTCCTCTATGCTTACAGCTTCCCGTGGGTGTTGGTTTGATACCGTTTGGGGACAGCCAAGGAGGCATCTGCAGGCAACAAAGATAGGTGTGTGCTTGTGTGTGTGTTTCCTATGCAGATCCTAAGCCCAGTGTCACATGCAAGTAGGAGGAGTAAGAAGGGTTCCTGGCAAATCCGGGTTATGGATTGCATTTAAAAAGGCCCCGTGGGAGTGCAATGGGCCCCTGTCTTGCTGCTTAGCAATAATGGTATGGGTTTAGGTTCTGCTGTGTGTACTGGTGGTTGACTGCCCCCCAGCCCAGAGTGTGCATGGAAAATTGTCTGGCAGCCTCCCTGACAGCAAGCAGTGATAGTGCCCATGAAGGGCACCTTGTTGGGCCCGCCCCTTTCACGGTTATCGCTTCTCGGCCTTTTGGCTAAGATCAAGTGTAGTTCTGCTCACTTGGTCTGGCCAGAGGGTGTCTGGGGTACCCGGCTCCTTTGCCTGGGGGGGATCGTCCTTCTTAACGGAGGGACTTCACCCCCCTGCTGCTATTAGGGAGCCGGCCTAGTCCCCAGACAACGGGAGGCGATCCACACCCACCTACCTGCTTGCGTGGGGGAGGTGCCTGGATACCTTGGAGATGGCTGAAGATCGTGGATCTGCTTCTGAAGGTGTACCATCCTTCGCAAGATTACGGAATGGAGTGCGGATTTCCTTGCAGGATGTGCGGAAAAAGGAGAGAGGCCTGGTATTCGTGGTCGAGGATGTTTTGTTCAAGCTCTTGGAGATCAGGAAGGAACAAATTCTTTCCATGCTGGAATTTCCAAAGAGTGGATACTATGATGTTGTGCTTATGTCAGAAGAGGACTATGATGTATTCTGGAGCCGTTTTCAGCAAAGGAAAGGAAGTTCGGTCCTGGAGGGAGTGGGGATAATTCCACACTTCCCTCGCAGAGAAAGACTGGTGACTGTAAGAATGTACAGCCCATATACACCAGAAGAAGACATTGTTATTTTCCTGTTAAGATTTTGTGATAATGTATTGCCCAAAGGTAAGATTTTGAACCAGTTTGGATTATGGACTACCAAATGGAAGTTTGAAGTAAAATTTAAAGAAACGGTGGATGGTAAGCTAATAGTCCCGCCAGGGCGGTTTAAAATTGGAACGGTAAACGGTGACTTGTTTTTCTCCGGCATGCAAGAGTTTTGCCGTAAGTGTAAGCAGTATGGCCATAGTAAGGACGTATGTACATTCCTGTGGTGCTTCAAGTGCCAAGAAGAAGGTCATGAGGCGGAGAATTGTGAGAAGAAGAAGAAGTGCCATCTGTGTGGGAATGAGGGCCATCTTCTTGGCTCTTGTCCCAAGAAAAAGGTTGGGAAAAAAGAGGCGGTTAAAAGAAGCCGAGAGGAAGTAGTTGAAGCAAAAGAGCCTGAGCTAGAACAGGTTCCAATAAGAAGAGCAGCGGAACAGAAGAAAAAGAAAGAGGTGGAAGAGTTTGTGCCGTCACAATATGGTGGTGTGCTTGGAAGTTTATTGGAGAATCTGTCAGAAACAGAAAGACGGACATTTGATAAAGAAATGATTGAGCTAAAAGCAAGATTTAAGTCACGGGAGGAGGAGGTGCGGGACAAAGTTTATTTTTCTTTTAAGGCGGATATGAATCGTTTCATTGAAGCGTATAAAATTCCAGCCTGGTTGGCATCTCAAGCCAAGAGTGATGTGACTAGAGGGAATATCAGTCTAGGTTTGATTGATTTCCTAACGGTGTATGCTTGGAGGAAGGGAATGACTTTCTAATGGAGATTTGTTAATTAGAAAGTAAGGTATGGTTTAGTTATTTTATGAGTTTTTTCTTTATGTATTGATTTTAAAATGTTTCTTTTTATTTCATTTGGTGTTTAAGAAAAGAAATTAAATTATGTTACCCAAGGATGAACACAATAATTGAGTTTCAAATAAGATCTTGGAACTCTGAGTGAGTTCTGAGGGCAACTTAAAAAAAAAATCTGTTCTTATCAGTTTAATATCTGATACGTCCCCTATCTGGGGACCATATATTAAATGGATTTTTGAGAACGGGGGCCGATTTCGAAGCTTGCTTCCGTCGCCCTATGCATTGACCCGATATGGCAGTATCTTCGGGTACAGTGCACCACCCCCTTACAGGGTTAAAAAGAAAGATTCCTACTTTCATTGCTACCTGCTTGCTGGGCTAGCCAGCTAGCCAGCCCTGTGGGCCTTGCTGCTGCTGCAGCCAAAAAACAAAAGGTGGTGCTGCTGCTGCTTCTGCTGCTTCTGCTGCTTCTGCTTCTGCTTGTGTCTGGCCGCTGTTGGAGCGTCCAGGCACAGGACTTCTGCTGCTGCTGACTAAATGGCCTCCTTAATTGGATCATTTGAGTAGCCAGCACACCTGTGCAGGTAGGGCATGACATGATAGGCAGCTGCCTTGATAGCGGGTGGGTGCTGAATGTTCCTAATTGACAAAATAAGATTAATGCTTATGAAGAAATATAAAATCTCATCCCTTCCCCAATATCGCGCCACACCCCTACCCCTTAATTCCCTGGTTGAACTTGATGGACATATGTCTTTTTTCGACCGTACTAACTATGTAACTATGTAACATAACATGGGGGGGGGGGGGGGGGTCTCCTGGCTGTTCACACAGGTGTGTCATTGCTGTACATTGACCATGCATTGCTTCTGTGGTATTGCAAAGGCAAAGACAAATGCTTCCAGCCATCCATTGCACTAATGGATTGGTCATCAGCTGGCTGTCTATGTCCCGCATCAATATAGACCAAAGTACAGAGGGTTAGGCTATGCTATTGTGCACCTACCTGATGCATCAGAAGGTGCGAGGCCCTTGCTAAATTCTGTGCACAGACTTTGAGATCTATACTTTAGACTGTATCTAAACCTGCTCCAACATGGACTGACATTCTGGCCTACTTTCAGCCGATGCGACTTGTCTGTCGCTGAACAGTCGCTTTTTATGTATTCAGCACCTATGTATAATGTTGTAAAAATGCTCTAGAAGCTAAAGTCGCAGAAATGTCACACATATTTGGCCTGCAACTTTCTGTGCGACAAATTCAGACAGGAAAAATCAGTATAAATCCTTAGAAAATTATCCCCCAGTGTCTCCATCTGCTGGCGGTATTGAATAAGCATTGCTGCACTGATGGGGTATGCATTAGACGAAAAAAAAGAAGAAAAAGAAGAATAATACGCCCAGAAAAGAGGCGAAAAGGAGAAAAACGTAAAAAAACGTGAAAAAAAAGTAAGAGGAAGAGAAGGGAAAAAAAGGTGGAAATGGGTTTAAAAGTGATTTCGGCGGAGAAATATATATATATATATATATATATATATATATATATATATATATACGCGCACACACACACATTTATATAAACGTATTGTCCGTTGAGATATTGCAGCCGCTGCTGTGTCCAGGCCCAGGAGCCTTAGCACTGTGCTGTGATGTCACTCAATACCACTGACATCACTAGGTGTAAACAACATCTCTCCTTTGCTGTGTATGTGACTATGGAGCTGTTTGGTGATGTCGTCTATTATGGCCTTCATAGAAGCAACAGGAGATTGTTGCATCCATCTAGAACCCTCAGAACTACAGTGCTATGATGTCACTCACTTCCACAGGCCTTGCAGAGTGTAAACAACAACAACCCAGCTTTGTTGTGTATGTAACCATAGGGATTTGTGATGTCACCTAGAACCTTCACAGCAGCGACAGCTTTATGAGGAGCATCAGCACTGCTCTGCCTGAGCAGAACCATCACCGCCATAGGTTGTCAAATAACCCGGGTTTAACCCACACAGGTAAGTCCAATGGGGTGCAGGCATGTCCTCTATGCTTACAGCTTCCCGTGGGTGTTGGTTTGATACCGTTTGGGGACAGCCAAGGAGGCATCTGCAGGCAACAAAGGTAGGTGTGTGCTTGTGTGTGTGTTTCCTATGCAGATCCTAAGCCCAGTGTCACATGCAAGTAGGAGGAGTAAGAAGGGTTCCTGGCAAATCCGGGTTATGGATTGCATTTAAAAAGGCCCCGTGGGAGTGCAATGGGCCCCTGTCTTGCTGCTTAGCAATAATGGTATGGGTTTAGGTTCTGCTGTGTGTACTGGTGGTTGACTGCCCCCCAGCCCAGAGTGTGCATGGAAAATTGTCTGGCAGCCTCCCTGACAGCAAGCAGTGATAGTGCCCATGAAGGGCACCTTGTTGGGCCCGCCCCTTTCACGGTTATCGCTTCTCGGCCTTTTGGCTAAGATCAAGTGTAGTATCTGTTCTTATCAGTTTCTTGCTTTACGGCCTGTTCCCTGGGACCCACGACGTGGAGGCCATCCAGGAGGCCTGGCGCCTTATGAACTGTTTTAAGGACGCAGTGTGGCTTGCCAGGAACCGCCTCGTGATCAACAGGGAAAACATGTCCGTCCGGGACTGCCGCAGGTTCATCAAGAACCTGCTTAGAGACTATTCCATCTTGGACAGCTCGGCCGTTGATGAGGAAGAAGAGGAGTGAAGACCCCTCTCCTTCTCCCATGTCTCCCTGAAGATACAGCCCAACAGTTTGGCCCTGTGATCCGCCCCCTCCCTACCCCCACATAGTCGCCCACACCCCTACCCCGATCACAGATTGTATTATTTGGTTTTTGTTTGATCTCTTGTGCCTTTATATTGCAGGATTGAGCTGAATGTTAGAGTAGCATGGTGTGCGATGTATAGCTTAGGGAACCTTTGCTGTGTATTGTACTATCATGCTTTGTGTGACTGTAATTTATTGTACGACTTGTAATGACTGAACGGAAAATAAAGCTCTTTCAATCAAAAAAATCTGTTCTTATCAGTTTAATATCTGATACGTCCCCTATCTGGGGACCATATATTAAATGGATTTTTGAGAACGGGGGCCGATTTCGAAGCTTGCTTCCGTCGCCCTATGCATTGACCCGATATGGCAGTATCTTCGGGTACAGTGCACCACCCCCTTACAGGGTTAAAAAGAAAGATTCCTACTTTCATTGCTACCTGCTTGCTGGCTAGCCAGCTAGCCAGCCCTGTGGGCCTTGCTGCTGCTGCAGCCAAAAAACAAAAGGTGGTGCTGCTGCTGCTTCTGCTGCTTCTGCTTCTGCTTGTGTCTGGCCGCTGTTGGAGCGTCCAGGCACAGGACTTCTGCTGCTGCTGACTAAATGGCCTCCTTAATTGGATCATTTGAGTAGCCAGCACACCTGTGCAGGTAGGGCATGACATGATAGGCAGCTGCCTTGATAGCGGGTGGGTGCTGAATGTTCCTAATTGACAAAATAAGATTAATGCTTATGAAGAAATATAAAATCTCATCCCTTCCCCAATATCGCGCCACACCCCTACCCCTTAATTCCCTGGTTGAACTTGATGGACATATGTCTTTTTTCGACCGTACTAACTATGTAACTATGTAACATAACATGGGGGGGGGGGGGGGTCTCCTGGCTGTTCACACAGGTGTGTCATTGCTGTACATTGACCATGCATTGCTTCTGTGGTATTGCAAAGGCAAAGACAAATGCTTCCAGCCATCCATTGCACTAATGGATTGGTCATCAGCTGGCTGTCTATGTCCCGCATCAATATAGACCAAAGTACAGAGGGTTAGGCTATGCTATTGTGCACCTACCTGATGCATCAGAAGGTGCGAGGCCCTTGCTAAATTCTGTGCACAGACTTTGAGATCTATACTTTAGACTGTATCTAAACCTGCTCCAACATGGACTGACATTCTGGCCTACTTTCAGCCGATGCGACTTGTCTGTCGCTGAACAGTCGCTTTTTATGTATTCAGCACCTATGTATAATGTTGTAAAAATGCTCTAGAAGCTAAAGTCGCAGAAATGTCACACATATTTGGCCTGCAACTTTCTGTGCGACAAATTCAGACAGGAAAAATCAGTATAAATCCTTAGAAAATTATCCCCCAGTGTCTCCATCTGCTGGCGGTATTGAATAAGCATTACTGCACTGATGGGGTATGCATTAGACGAAAAAAAGAAGAAAAAGAAGAATAATACGCCCAGAAAAGAGGCGAAAAGGAGAAAAACGTAAAAAAACGTGAAAAAAAGTAAGAGGAAGAGAAGGGAAAAAAAGGTGGAAATGGGTTTAAAAGTGATTTCGGCGGAGAAATATATATATATATATATATATATATATATATATATATATATACGCGCACACACACACATATATATAAACGTATTCTCCGTTGAGATATTGCAGCCGCTGCTGTGTCCAGGCCCAGGAGCCTTAGCACTGTGCTGTGATGTCACTCAATACCACTGACATCACTAGGTGTAAACAACATCTCTCCTTTGCTGTGTATGTGACTATGGAGCTGTTTGGTGATGTCGTCTATTATGGCCTTCATAGAAGCAACAGGAGATTGTTGCATCCATCTAGAACCCTCAGAACTACAGTGCTATGATGTCACTCACTTCCACAGGCCTTGCAGAGTGTAAACAACAACAACCCAGCTTTGTTGTGTATGTAACCATAGGGATTTGTGATGTCACCTAGAACCTTCACAGCAGCGACAGCTTTATGAGGAGCATCAGCACTGCTCTGCCTGAGCAGAACCATCACCGCCATAGGTTGTCAAATAACCCGGGTTTAACCCACACAGGTAAGTCCAATGGGGTGCAGGCATGTCCTCTATGCTTACAGCTTCCCGTGGGTGTTGGTTTGATACCGTTTGGGGACAGCCAAGGAGGCATCTGCAGGCAACAAAGGTAGGTGTGTGCTTGTGTGTGTGTTTCCTATGCAGATCCTAAGCCCAGTGTCACATGCAAGTAGGAGGAGTAAGAAGGGTTCCTGGCAAATCCGGGTTATGGATTGCATTTAAAAAGGCCCCGTGGGAGTGCAATGGGCCCCTGTCTTGCTGCTTAGCAATAATGGTATGGGTTTAGGTTCTGCTGTGTGTACTGGTGGTTGACTGCCCCCCAGCCCAGAGTGTGCATGGAAAATTGTCTGGCAGCCTCCCTGACAGCAAGCAGTGATAGTGCCCATGAAGGGCACCTTGTTGGGCCCGCCCCTTTCACGGTTATCGCTTCTCGGCCTTTTGGCTAAGATCAAGTGTAGTATCTGTTCTTATCAGTTTTTCATGCCGGTGTACAGTAACGCCGGTATGGGGCTGGTGGGGATGGGTGCTGCATGGAGGATGCAGGTGTACCGGGGCTTTCCGGGGTTGGTTCTGAGGAATCAGCTCGACGGCTGCCCCGATGTGACCTGTTCCCTCCGGGTCTCGCCATGAGGCTGAGAGGGTCTAGAGCCGAGGTACTTTTGTGCCTCGGGGAGTGGTGACCCCGAGGTGCCGAAACTCACTGGGAGAATAGACTCACTGAGTTGAAGCACGGGCACCATAATCTCTTCACCTTGTGGCACTCACCTCTTGATTCCCGGCCTTCTGGCTAGGATCAGAGAAATTTTTTATAGATCCGGCCGGATGTCCGGGCAGTATATCTGCACACATTCACTTATTTATTTCTTTTTTGTCTCACTGTGTCACTTTTTGCGTGTTGTGTGTTCACAGGATTTGTCAGGATGCGGTAGCCCTTCTGGGTGTCCCTCCTGGCGGTCTAGGGGAGGTGTGTGTGGCCATTAGGTTCCGCACCTCCCTGCAAACACCCCGGGTACTCCTGCTTTGGCAGGGTACCTACCGTAATCGGCTCTGCGGGCAGATACCTTGGCTAACGCCAAGGGGGATGCCGGGAGCATTTGTGGTCCCCTAGTAGCTTCGGCGAAAAGGGACATCGAACCTGGAACCTCGCAGGTACCTTTTGGTCCGGAGGCGAAGGGTAAGGTTTGTTGGGGGGCCTCTCTCCTATCGGAGAAGGGCTTGCGATAGACCGCATCCTTTGTGCACGTTTTTTTTAGTGTAACACGTTTGCACTTTTTCTTGCACTTTGGGTGAATCGAAAGCACGTTCCTCGGCTTTAGATAAAAAGAAAATCTGTTCTTATCAGTTTAATATCTGATACGTCCCCTATCTGGGGACCATATATTAAATGGATTTTTGAGAACGGGGGCCGATTTCGAAGCTTGCTTCCGTCGCCCTATGCATTGACCCGATATGGCAGTATCTTCGGGTACAGTGCACCACCCCCTTACAGGGTTAAAAAGAAAGATTCCTACTTTCATTGCTACCTGCTTGCTGGCTAGCCAGCTAGCCAGCCCTGTGGGCCTTGCTGCTGCTGCAGCCAAAAAACAAAAGGTGGTGCTGCTGCTGCTTCTGCTTCTGCTTGTGTCTGGCCGCTGTTGGAGCGTCCAGGCACAGGACTTCTGCTGCTGCTGACTAAATGGCCTCCTTAATTGGATCATTTGAGTAGCCAGCACACCTGTGCAGGTAGGGCATGACATGATAGGCAGCTGCCTTGATAGCGGGTGGGTGCTGAATGTTCCTAATTGACAAAATAAGATTAATGCTTATGAAGAAATATAAAATCTCATCCCTTCCCCAATATCGCGCCACACCCCTACCCCTTAATTCCCTGGTTGAACTTGATGGACATATGTCTTTTTTCGACCGTACTAACTATGTAACTATGTAACATAACATGGGGGGGGTCTCCTGGCTGTTCACACAGGTGTGTCATTGCTGTACATTGACCATGCATTGCTTCTGTGGTATTGCAAAGGCAAAGACAAATGCTTCCAGCCATCCATTGCACTAATGGATTGGTCATCAGCTGGCTGTCTATGTCCCGCATCAATATAGACCAAAGTACAGAGGGTTAGGCTATGCTATTGTGCACCTACCTGATGCATCAGAAGGTGCGAGGCCCTTGCTAAATTCTGTGCACAGACTTTGAGATCTATACTTTAGACTGTATCTAAACCTGCTCCAACATGGACTGACATTCTGGCCTACTTTCAGCCGATGCGACTTGTCTGTCGCTGAACAGTCGCTTTTTATGTATTCAGCACCTATGTATAATGTTGTAAAAATGCTCTAGAAGCTAAAGTCGCAGAAATGTCACACATATTTGGCCTGCAACTTTCTGTGCGACAAATTCAGACAGGAAAAATCAGTATAAATCCTTAGAAAATTATCCCCCAGTGTCTCCATCTGCTGGCGGTATTGAATAAGCATTGCTGCACTGATGGGGTATGCATTAGACGAAAAAAAAGAAGAAAAAGAAGAATAATACGCCCAGAAAAGAGGCGAAAAGGAGAAAAACGTAAAAAAACGTGAAAAAAAAGTAAGAGGAAGAGAAGGGAAAAAAAGGTGGAAATGGGTTTAAAAGTGATTTCGGCGGAGAAATATATATATATATATATATATATATATACGCGCACACACACACACATATATATAAACGTATTCTCCGTTGAGATATTGCAGCCGCTGCTGTGTCCAGGCCCAGGAGCCTTAGCACTGTGCTGTGATGTCACTCAATACCACTGACATCACTAGGTGTAAACAACATCTCTCCTTTGCTGTGTATGTGACTATGGAGCTGTTTGGTGATGTCGTCTATTATGGCCTTCATAGAAGCAACAGGAGATTGTTGCATCCATCTAGAACCCTCAGAACTACAGTGCTATGATGTCACTCACTTCCACAGGCCTTGCAGAGTGTAAACAACAACAACCCAGCTTTGTTGTGTATGTAACCATAGGGATTTGTGATGTCACCTAGAACCTTCACAGCAGCGACAGCTTTATGAGGAGCATCAGCACTGCTCTGCCTGAGCAGAACCATCACCGCCATAGGTTGTCAAATAACCCGGGTTTAACCCACACAGGTAAGTCCAATGGGGTGCAGGCATGTCCTCTATGCTTACAGCTTCCCGTGGGTGTTGGTTTGATACCGTTTGGGGACAGCCAAGGAGGCATCTGCAGGCAACAAAGGTAGGTGTGTGCTTGTGTGTGTGTTTCCTATGCAGATCCTAAGCCCAGTGTCACATGCAAGTAGGAGGAGTAAGAAGGGTTCCTGGCAAATCCGGGTTATGGATTGCATTTAAAAAGGCCCCGTGGGAGTGCAATGGGCCCCTGTCTTGCTGCTTAGCAATAATGGTATGGGTTTAGGTTCTGCTGTGTGTACTGGTGGTTGACTGCCCCCCAGCCCAGAGTGTGCATGGAAAATTGTCTGGCAGCCTCCCTGACAGCAAGCAGTGATAGTGCCCATGAAGGGCACCTTGTTGGGCCCGCCCCTTTCACGGTTATCGCTTCTCGGCCTTTTGGCTAAGATCAAGTGTAGTATCTGTTCTTATCAGTTTCTTGCTTTACGGCCTGTTCCCTGGGACCCACGACGTGGAGGCCATCCAGGAGGCCTGGCGCCTTATGAACTGTTTTAAGGACGCAGTGTGGCTTGCCAGGAACCGCCTCGTGATCAACAGGGAAAACATGTCCGTCCGGGACTGCCGCAGGTTCATCAAGAACCTGCTTAGAGACTATTCCATCTTGGACAGCTCGGCCGTTGATGAGGAAGAAGAGGAGTGAAGACCCCTCTCCTTCTCCCATGTCTCCCTGAAGATACAGCCCAACAGTTTGGCCCTGTGATCCGCCCCCTCCCTACCCCCACATAGTCGCCCACACCCCTACCCCGATCACAGATTGTATTATTTGGTTTTTGTTTGATCTCTTGTGCCTTTATATTGCAGGATTGAGCTGAATGTTAGAGTAGCATGGTGTGCGATGTATAGCTTAGGGAACCTTTGCTGTGTATTGTACTATCATGCTTTGTGTGACTGTAATTTATTGTACGACTTGTAATGACTGAACGGAAAATAAAGCTCTTTCAATCAAAAAAATCTGTTCTTATCAGTTTAATATCTGATACGTCCCCTATCTGGGGACCATATATTAAATGGATTTTTGAGAACGGGGGCCGATTTCGAAGCTTGCTTCCGTCGCCCTATGCATTGACCCGATATGGCAGTATCTTCGGGTACAGTGCACCACCCCCTTACAGGGTTAAAAAGAAAGATTCCTACTTTCATTGCTACCTGCTTGCTGGCTAGCCAGCTAGCCAGCCCTGTGGGCCTTGCTGCTGCTGCAGCCAAAAAACAAAAGGTGGTGCTGCTGCTGCTTCTGCTGCTTCTGCTTCTGCTTGTGTCTGGCCGCTGTTGGAGCGTCCAGGCACAGGACTTCTGCTGCTGCTGACTAAATGGCCTCCTTAATTGGATCATTTGAGTAGCCAGCACACCTGTGCAGGTAGGGCATGACATGATAGGCAGCTGCCTTGATAGCGGGTGGGTGCTGAATGTTCCTAATTGACAAAATAAGATTAATGCTTATGAAGAAATATAAAATCTCATCCCTTCCCCAATATCGCGCCACACCCCTACCCCTTAATTCCCTGGTTGAACTTGATGGACATATGTCTTTTTTCGACCGTACTAACTATGTAACTATGTAACATAACATGGGGGGGGGGGGGGGTCTCCTGGCTGTTCACACAGGTGTGTCATTGCTGTACATTGACCATGCATTGCTTCTGTGGTATTGCAAAGGCAAAGACAAATGCTTCCAGCCATCCATTGCACTAATGGATTGGTCATCAGCTGGCTGTCTATGTCCCGCATCAATATAGACCAAAGTACAGAGGGTTAGGCTATGCTATTGTGCACCTACCTGATGCATCAGAAGGTGCGAGGCCCTTGCTAAATTCTGTGCACAGACTTTGAGATCTATACTTTAGACTGTATCTAAACCTGCTCCAACATGGACTGACATTCTGGCCTACTTTCAGCCGATGCGACTTGTCTGTCGCTGAACAGTCGCTTTTTATGTATTCAGCACCTATGTATAATGTTGTAAAAATGCTCTAGAAGCTAAAGTCGCAGAAATGTCACACATATTTGGCCTGCAACTTTCTGTGCGACAAATTCAGACAGGAAAAATCAGTATAAATCCTTAGAAAATTATCCCCCAGTGTCTCCATCTGCTGGCGGTATTGAATAAGCATTACTGCACTGATGGGGTATGCATTAGACGAAAAAAAGAAGAAAAAGAAGAATAATACGCCCAGAAAAGAGGCGAAAAGGAGAAAAACGTAAAAAAACGTGAAAAAAAGTAAGAGGAAGAGAAGGGAAAAAAAGGTGGAAATGGGTTTAAAAGTGATTTCGGCGGAGAAATATATATATATATATATATATATATATATATATATATATATACGCGCACACACACACATATATATAAACGTATTCTCCGTTGAGATATTGCAGCCGCTGCTGTGTCCAGGCCCAGGAGCCTTAGCACTGTGCTGTGATGTCACTCAATACCACTGACATCACTAGGTGTAAACAACATCTCTCCTTTGCTGTGTATGTGACTATGGAGCTGTTTGGTGATGTCGTCTATTATGGCCTTCATAGAAGCAACAGGAGATTGTTGCATCCATCTAGAACCCTCAGAACTACAGTGCTATGATGTCACTCACTTCCACAGGCCTTGCAGAGTGTAAACAACAACAACCCAGCTTTGTTGTGTATGTAACCATAGGGATTTGTGATGTCACCTAGAACCTTCACAGCAGCGACAGCTTTATGAGGAGCATCAGCACTGCTCTGCCTGAGCAGAACCATCACCGCCATAGGTTGTCAAATAACCCGGGTTTAACCCACACAGGTAAGTCCAATGGGGTGCAGGCATGTCCTCTATGCTTACAGCTTCCCGTGGGTGTTGGTTTGATACCGTTTGGGGACAGCCAAGGAGGCATCTGCAGGCAACAAAGGTAGGTGTGTGCTTGTGTGTGTGTTTCCTATGCAGATCCTAAGCCCAGTGTCACATGCAAGTAGGAGGAGTAAGAAGGGGTTCCTGGCAAATCCGGGTTATGGATTGCATTTAAAAAGGCCCCGTGGGAGTGCAATGGGCCCCTGTCTTGCTGCTTAGCAATAATGGTATGGGTTTAGGTTCTGCTGTGTGTACTGGTGGTTGACTGCCCCACCAGCCCGGGGCATGGAAACTGTCTGGCAGTACCTGACAGCCAGCAGTGAATAGCTGCATGAAGGGAACATGATGGAGCTTACACTTGATCTTAGGCCATTATCGCTTCTCGGCCTTTTGGCTAAGATCAAGTGTAGTATCTGTTCTTATCAGTTTTTCATGCCGGTGTACAGTAACGCCGGTATGGGGCTGGTGGGGATGGGTGCTGCATGGAGGATGCAGGTGTACCGGGGCTTTCCGGGGTTGGTTCTGAGGAATCAGCTCGACGGCTGCCCCGATGTGACCTGTTCCCTCCGGGTCTCGCCATGAGGCTGAGAGGGTCTAGAGCCGAGGTACTTTTGTGCCTCGGGGAGTGGTGACCCCGAGGTGCCGAAACTCACTGGGAGAATAGACTCACTGAGTTGAAGCACGGGCACCATAATCTCTTCACCTTGTGGCACTCACCTCTTGATTCCCGGCCTTCTGGCTAGGATCAGAGAAATTTTTTATAGATTCGGCCGGATGTCCGGGCAGTATATCTGCACACATTCACTTATTTATTTCTTTTTTGTCTCACTGTGTCACTTTTTGCGTGTTGTGTGTTCACAGGATTTGTCAGGATGCGGTAGCCCTTCTGGGTGTCCCTCCTGGCGGTCTAGGGGAGGTGTGTGTGGCCATTAGGTTCCGCACCTCCCTGCAAACACCCCGGGTACTCCTGCTTTGGCAGGGTACCTACCGTAATCGGCTCTGCGGGCAGATACCTTGGCTAACGCCAAGGGGGATGCCGGGAGCATTTGTGGTCCCCTAGTAGCTTCGGCGAAAAGGGACATCGAACCTGGAACCTCGCAGGTACCTTTTGGTCCGGAGGCGAAGGGTAAGGTTTGTTGGGGGGCCTCTCTCCTATCGGAGAAGGGCTTGCGATAGACCGCATCCTTTGTGCACGTTTTTTTTAGTGTAACACGTTTGCACTTTTTCTTGCACTTTGGGTGAATCGAAAGCACGTTCCTCGGCTTTAGATAAAAAGAAAATCTGTTCTTATCAGTTTAATATCTGATACGTCCCCTATCTGGGGACCATATATTAAATGGATTTTTGAGAACGGGGGCCGATTTCGAAGCTTGCTTCCGTCGCCCTATGCATTGACCCGATATGGCAGTATCTTCGGGTACAGTGCACCACCCCCTTACAGGGTTAAAAAGAAAGATTCCTACTTTCATTGCTACCTGCTTGCTGGCTAGCCAGCTAGCCAGCCCTGTGGGCCTTGCTGCTGCTGCAGCCAAAAAACAAAAGGTGGTGCTGCTGCTGCTTCTGCTTCTGCTTGTGTCTGGCCGCTGTTGGAGCGTCCAGGCACAGGACTTCTGCTGCTGCTGACTAAATGGCCTCCTTAATTGGATCATTTGAGTAGCCAGCACACCTGTGCAGGTAGGGCATGACATGATAGGCAGCTGCCTTGATAGCGGGTGGGTGCTGAATGTTCCTAATTGACAAAATAAGATTAATGCTTATGAAGAAATATAAAATCTCATCCCTTCCCCAATATCGCGCCACACCCCTACCCCTTAATTCCCTGGTTGAACTTGATGGACATATGTCTTTTTTCGACCGTACTAACTATGTAACTATGTAACATAACATGGGGGGGGTCTCCTGGCTGTTCACACAGGTGTGTCATTGCTGTACATTGACCATGCATTGCTTCTGTGGTATTGCAAAGGCAAAGACAAATGCTTCCAGCCATCCATTGCACTAATGGATTGGTCATCAGCTGGCTGTCTATGTCCCGCATCAATATAGACCAAAGTACAGAGGGTTAGGCTATGCTATTGTGCACCTACCTGATGCATCAGAAGGTGCGAGGCCCTTGCTAAATTCTGTGCACAGACTTTGAGATCTATACTTTAGACTGTATCTAAACCTGCTCCAACATGGACTGACATTCTGGCCTACTTTCAGCCGATGCGACTTGTCTGTCGCTGAACAGTCGCTTTTTATGTATTCAGCACCTATGTATAATGTTGTAAAAATGCTCTAGAAGCTAAAGTCGCAGAAATGTCACACATATTTGGCCTGCAACTTTCTGTGCGACAAATTCAGACAGGAAAAATCAGTATAAATCCTTAGAAAATTATCCCCCAGTGTCTCCATCTGCTGGCGGTATTGAATAAGCATTGCTGCACTGATGGGGTATGCATTAGACGAAAAAAAAGAAGAAAAAGAAGAATAATACGCCCAGAAAAGAGGCGAAAAGGAGAAAAACGTAAAAAAACGTGAAAAAAAAGTAAGAGGAAGAGAAGGGAAAAAAAGGTGGAAATGGGTTTAAAAGTGATTTCGGCGGAGAAATATATATATATATATATATATATATATACGCGCACACACACACACATATATATAAACGTATTCTCCGTTGAGATATTGCAGCCGCTGCTGTGTCCAGGCCCAGGAGCCTTAGCACTGTGCTGTGATGTCACTCAATACCACTGACATCACTAGGTGTAAACAACATCTCTCCTTTGCTGTGTATGTGACTATGGAGCTGTTTGGTGATGTCGTCTATTATGGCCTTCATAGAAGCAACAGGAGATTGTTGCATCCATCTAGAACCCTCAGAACTACAGTGCTATGATGTCACTCACTTCCACAGGCCTTGCAGAGTGTAAACAACAACAACCCAGCTTTGTTGTGTATGTAACCATAGGGATTTGTGATGTCACCTAGAACCTTCACAGCAGCGACAGCTTTATGAGGAGCATCAGCACTGCTCTGCCTGAGCAGAACCATCACCGCCATAGGTTGTCAAATAACCCGGGTTTAACCCACACAGGTAAGTCCAATGGGGTGCAGGCATGTCCTCTATGCTTACAGCTTCCCGTGGGTGTTGGTTTGATACCGTTTGGGGACAGCCAAGGAGGCATCTGCAGGCAACAAAGGTAGGTGTGTGCTTGTGTGTGTGTTTCCTATGCAGATCCTAAGCCCAGTGTCACATGCAAGTAGGAGGAGTAAGAAGGGTTCCTGGCAAATCCGGGTTATGGATTGCATTTAAAAAGGCCCCGTGGGAGTGCAATGGGCCCCTGTCTTGCTGCTTAGCAATAATGGTATGGGTTTAGGTTCTGCTGTGTGTACTGGTGGTTGACTGCCCCCCAGCCCAGAGTGTGCATGGAAAATTGTCTGGCAGCCTCCCTGACAGCAAGCAGTGATAGTGCCCATGAAGGGCACCTTGTTGGGCCCGCCCCTTTCACGGTTATCGCTTCTCGGCCTTTTGGCTAAGATCAAGTGTAGTATCTGTTCTTATCAGTTTTCATGCTGGTGGGGATGGGTGCTGCATGGAGGATGCAGGTGTACCAGGGCTTTCCGGGGCTGGTTCTGAGGAATCAGCTCGACGGCTGCCCCGATGTGACCTGTTCCCTCCGGGTCTCGCCATGAGGCTGAGAGGGTCTAGAGCCGAGGTACTTTTGTGCCTCGGGGAGTGGTGACCCCGAGGTGCCGAAACTCACTGGGAGGATAGGCTCACTGAGTTGAAGCACGGGCACCATAATCTCTTCACCTTGTGGCACTCACCTCTTGATTCCCGGCCTTCTGGCTAGGATCAGAGAAATTTTTATAGATCCGGCCGGATGTCCGGGCAGTATATCTGCACACATTCACTTATTTATTTCTTTTTTGTCTCACTGTGTCACTTTTTGCGTGTTGTGTGTTCACAGGATTGGTCAGGATGCGGTAGCCCTTCTGGGTGTCCCTCCTGGCGGTCTAGGGGAGGTGTGTGTGGCCATTAGGTTCCGCACCTCCCTGCAAACACCCCGGGTACTCCTGCTTTGGCAGGGTACCTACCGTAATCGGCTCTGCGGGCAGATACCTTGGCTAACGCCAAGGGGGATGCCGGGAGCATTTGTGGTCCCCTAGTAGCTTCGGCGAAAAGGGACATCGAACCTGGAACCTCGCAGGTACCTTTTGGTCCGGAGGCGAAGGGTAAGGTTTGTTGGGGGGCCTCTCTCCTATCGGAGAAGGGCTTGCGATAGACCGCATCCTTTGTGCACGTTTTTTTAGTGTAACACGTTTGCACTTTTTCTTGCACTTTGGGTGAATCGAAAGCACGTTCCTCGGCTTTAAAAAAAAAAAAAAAAAAAAAAAAAAAAAATCTGTTCTTATCAGTTTAATATCTGATACGTCCCCTATCTGGGGACCATATATTAAATGGATTTTTGAGAACGGGGGCCGATTTCGAAGCTTGCTTCCGTCGCCCTATGCATTGACCCGATATGGCAGTATCTTCGGGTACAGTGCACCACCCCCTTACAGGGTTAAAAAGAAAGATTCCTACTTTCATTGCTACCTGCTTGCTGGCTAGCCAGCTAGCCAGCCCTGTGGGCCTTGCTGCTGCTGCAGCCAAAAAACAAAAGGTGGTGCTGCTGCTGCTTCTGCTGCTTCTGCTTCTGCTTGTGTCTGGCCGCTGTTGGAGCGTCCAGGCACAGGACTTCTGCTGCTGCTGACTAAATGGCCTCCTTAATTGGATCATTTGAGTAGCCAGCACACCTGTGCAGGTAGGGCATGACATGATAGGCAGCTGCCTTGATAGCGGGTGGGTGCTGAATGTTCCTAATTGACAAAATAAGATTAATGCTTATGAAGAAATATAAAATCTCATCCCTTCCCCAATATCGCGTCACACCCCTACCCCTTAATTCCCTGGTTGAACTTGATGGACATATGTCTTTTTTCGACCGTACTAACTATGTAACTATGTAACATAACATGGGGGGGGGGGTCTCCTGGCTGTTCACACAGGTGTGTCATTGCTGTACATTGACCATGCATTGCTTCTGTGGTATTGCAAAGGCAAAGACAAATGCTTCCAGCCATCCATTGCACTAATGGATTGGTCATCAGCTGGCTGTCTATGTCCCGCATCAATATAGACCAAAGTACAGAGGGTTAGGCTATGCTATTGTGCACCTACCTGATGCATCAGAAGGTGCGAGGCCCTTGCTAAATTCTGTGCACAGACTTTGAGATCTATACTTTAGACTGTATCTAAACCTGCTCCAACATGGACTGACATTCTGGCCTACTTTCAGCCGATGCGACTTGTCTGTCGCTGAACAGTCGCTTTTTATGTATTCAGCACCTATGTATAATGTTGTAAAAATGCTCTAGAAGCTAAAGTCGCAGAAATGTCACACATATTTGGCCTGCAACTTTCTGTGCGACAAATTCAGACAGGAAAAATCAGTATAAATCCTTAGAAAATTATCCCCCAGTGTCTCCATCTGCTGGCGGTATTGAATAAACATTGCTGCACTGATGGGGTATGCATTAGACGAAAAAAAAGAAGAAAAAGAAGAATAATACGCCCAGAAAAGAGGCGAAAAGGAGAAAAACGTAAAAAAACGTGAAAAAAAAGTAAGAGGAAGAGAAGGGAAAAAAAGGTGGAAATGGGTTTAAAAGTGATTTCGGCGGAGAAATATATATATATATATATATATATATATATATATATATATACGCGCACACACACACATATATATAAACGTATTCTCCGTTGAGATATTGCAGCCGCTGCTGTGTCCAGGCCCAGGAGCCTTAGCACTGTGCTGTGATGTCACTCAATACCACTGATATCACTAGGTGTAAACAACATCTCTCCTTTGCTGTGTATGTGACTATGGAGCTGTTTGGTGATGTCGTCTATTATGGCCTTCATAGAAGCAACAGGAGATTGTTGCATCCATCTAGAACCCTCAGAACTACAGTGCTATGATGTCACTCACTTCCACAGGCCTTGCAGAGTGTAAACAACAACAACCCAGCTTTGTTGTGTATGTAACCATAGGGATTTGTGATGTCACCTAGAACCTTCACAGCAGCGACAGCTTTATGAGGAGCATCAGCACTGCTCTGCCTGAGCAGAACCATCACCGCCATAGGTTGTCAAATAACCCGGGTTTAACCCACACAGGTAAGTCCAATGGGGTGCAGGCATGTCCTCTATGCTTACAGCTTCCCGTGGGTGTTGGTTTGATACCGTTTGGGGACAGCCAAGGAGGCATCTGCAGGCAACAAAGGTAGGTGTGTGCTTGTGTGTGTGTTTCCTATGCAGATCCTAAGCCCAGTGTCACATGCAAGTAGGAGGAGTAAGAAGGGTTCCTGGCAAATCCGGGTTATGGATTGCATTTAAAAAGGCCCCGTGGGAGTGCAATGGGCCCCTGTCTTGCTGCTTAGCAATAATGGTATGGGTTTAGGTTCTGCTGTGTGTACTGGTGGTTGACTCCCAGCCCAGAGTGTGCATGGAAAATTGTCTGGCAGCCTCCCTGACAGCAAGCAGTGATAGTGCCCATGAAGGGCACCTTGTTGGGCCCGCCCCTTTCACGGTTATCGCTTCTCGGCCTTTTGGCTAAGATCAAGTGTAGTAATACAGGAGATCTGGTCAGAAGGTACTCGGGTACCCCTCTCCTCGGCCTTGTGGGATCGCCCAGGTTTATTGCCTGGGCTTCACCCACTTGTTGCTATTGGGGAGAGGGCCTAGTCCCAGGGTAACGAGTAGCGATCGCCTCTCAAGACCTTCGGGTGGAGAGAGGTTAGAACCATGGATGATGATCCGGATCCAGGTTCTGTGCCGGCATACGCAAGGATCAAAAACACCGTGAGAGTCATTCTCACGGATGATACCAAAAGGGCGGACGATTTGAAATTCGTAGTAGAGGACGTGCTCGGAGGAGTTTTCGGAATACAGAAGGGCGAGATATTGGCAATCCAGGACTACCCGAAGCGTAAAATTTTTGATGTGACGTTCACACAAAATGGCATCCACAGAGATTTTGTTACCAGAGCTGCTGCGAGTAAAGACAAAAAGCTTCAGGGTGTCCGGATTATTGAGCACGTTCTAGACGATATTAAGCTGGTGGTAGTAAAGATGTATTCCCCTTTCGCCAACCTACACGATGTTGAGTTGTTTTTACAAGTCTATTTTAGTAAGGTTGAGTGCAGAGGAAAAATCATGAACAGCTGTGGCATCTGGACATCTAAGTGGAGATTTCAGGTTACATGCAAAAAAGATGACAGATTGCCAGGGGGAATACAACTACCACCAGCTCGTTTTAAAATAAATAATATGTGTGGCGACCTCTTTTATGCGGGGATGCCAAGCTACTGCAGGAAGTGTCACAGATATGGACACACAAAAGAAAACTGTGAAAGTACATGCAAAAAATGTGGTAGCACACAGCACGAGACAGAGAAATGCACAAGAGGAGGGAGGTGCAATTTCTGTCAACAATTCGGTCACCTTTTCTCCTCTTGTCCCCACAGACATAGGACGGAGCAGCAGTGGCAACCCTGGAGGCAGCAAGGACAGCAACCGGGACACCAGCCGAGGCAAGCAGAGCCAGTGATTACCCCCCCACAAGAGGTAAGCGGTGAGATGGAGAAGGAGAAAGACCCCCCTCAGGCAAAAGGAGGGGACCCTAAAGAGCAGAGGATGGCCAAAAAACGTGCAAGTGGTGAAAAAACTGGCCCCCAGGAGCATGCTGGGTTAAGAGAGGAGCGGACGGCGGCCGAATCCGCTCCTCAGCAACCTCTGGCTCAGGGTCCCCCTGAGAGCGATGATCCGGGTGGAGAGGTGAAGGTTAAAAGGCGGAGGGGCTCCAGAAGACTCTATTCGGAGGCGGTCCAGGGGGAGCCGATGGAAGTACCTGCGGATGCAGGGAACCCAAGTGACGTTCCTCCACAGGTCCCCATAGGGGATACCCCCCCTCCTCCCTGCCAGGAGGAGGTTTCAGGGGTGACCGTCTCTGAGGTACCAGAGACGGAACTAAGTGAACACCCGACCCCTATGGAGGGGCAAGAGGTGGAAGAACCCAATGAGTCTGGAGCCCTGATTGCCAGGATGCCCGAGAACAACTATGCCTCAATCATGCTGGAGGAGGGGGGTCGGCTGAGTGATGGTGCCTCCTCTCCTGCTTCCTCTATGCGTACAGTTGAGTCAGATTTTGGGGGGTATGAGGCTTCGGAGGGGGAATCAGAGGTGTAAGACGTTTTCTTGTACATTCCCATGGCTGAGTTGTCCGGTCTGTCCTTGAACGTGAGAAGTGTGAGCGCCAGAGTAAGACGGGTTGCCCTATTTAATTACTTGTCGGTTTTTGCTGCTTCCGTCCTTTTCCTGCAGGAATGTGGCATCCCGCACAGATTAAATTATAAAGAATATGAAGATGATTGGGTGCACGGTCCATCAGTCTGGTCTGGATCAAATGAGTCCAGATCAGCAGGGGTCGCCATACTTTTTAAAGGGAACGTTTTAATTGAGAGTTTTAACGAAATTTAACCAGGCAGAATTTTATTGGTCAGCGCTTTTATTAATGGTATTAAATGGCAGTTTTTAAATTTTTATGGTTCTCCTGATAAGAATGAAAGAATAAAAATGTTGGAGATTTTACCCCTTTTTATTAACAATTCTAGTCCTCTTGTTTTATCAGGTGATTTTAATTGTATTTTAAGGGGAGAACGCCGTTTTTCAAACGCAGTGAGTAGGAACTATGATAAGACGTCTTTTATGTTAAAAAACTTGATTTTAGATTTTAATCTCACTGATGTTTTTAAAAAATGTAATTTTAACGTACCAGAGGAAGACGGTGTTACCTGGAGCAATGCAAGCTGTAGCTCCAGGATAGATTTTATTTTTTGTTCTTATCAAGTACTGCCTTTTAACTGTGATCTTTTTACCAATGTTTTTTCTGACCATAAATTATTGTATTTTAAAGTTAAAAGTGATTTTAAAAGGAGAACTGGTAGGAATGCCTGGAAGTTAAACGTGTCCCTTTTAGAAGATCCGCAGGTTTTATCAGATTTTATCACCTTTTACAAGGAATGCAGACGAGTAAAAGACCCCAACACTCCCACCAGTATCTGGTGGGAAAAAATGAAACTAAAAATAAAAGAATTTTTTATCCGTGTTGGGGTTAGGAAAGCTAAAGAAAAACGTGAATTTTATAATATCCTAAATACTCGTCTGCAAACCCTGTACAAATTCAGAGCACATGGGATGGAGGTGGAGAAGGAGGTACATGATCTTAAAAAAGAAATAACTAAGTGCCTGGAGCAGAAAGGAAAAGAAATTATCTTTAGGTCTCGAATACAGCATCTTGAGGAAAACGAGACCTGCTCCAGGTATTTTTTTAAGAAAATACATGAAAATAGAAGGTTAATAGAAAACATTGAAGGAGTGAATGATGTACAGGGTATTTTAAAAAAGGTGCAAGAGTTTTATGCGGATCTTTTTAATGTAAAACACATTGATGAATGTTTTATGAATGACTCGTTAAAGGAGATCACCAATTTTTTAGATCCTGTCTCACAGTCTTTTTTATTGCAGAATATTTCAGAGCAGGAGATTTTAGAGACCGTCAAGAGTTTTAAAACAGGTAAAGTGCCTGGGCCGGATGGTATACCCATTGAATTTTATGTTACTTTTTATGGTATTTTAAAAGAAGATTTGTTCTCCCTTTTTACGGAAGTCTTTAAGTCTAAAATCCTCCCAGGCTCATGGAAGAAGGGTGATGTCTCCCTGCTATTTAAAAAGGGAGACCGGTCGGAACTCAAAAACTGGAGACCAATCACCCTTCTGAACTGCGACTATAAAATAATGGCGAAACTGTGTGCTAACCGCTTAAAGAACGTAATCCATAAAATAATTCATACAAACCAAGTCTGTGGGGTGCCTGGGAGGAGTTTATGGGAGAACCTAAACCTTTTAAAGGATGTAATTAGCGACACCAAATTAAGAAAAGGAAAGCTGGCAGTTTTATCCATAGATTTTGAAAAAGCTTTCGACAGGGTGTCACATTTTTATCTTTTTAAGGTTTTAGAGAAAATGGGTATACCTGATGGCTTTTTATTGTCTCTTAGAGCTTTTTATGATAACTGTACTAGTAAAATTTTAGTAAATGGTTTTAAGACACAGGGCGTGATTTTAAATTCCGGAGTGAAGCAGGGGTGTCCCTTGTCCCCACTACTCTTCATTTGCGCAATAGAGCCTCTTTTATGTACAATACGAAAGGATAAGCAGATCCATGGAGTCCCCCTGCCAGGAGGAGGGGGACTAGAGGCGAAGGTAGTGGGGTACATGGACGATGTTGCGGTGTTTTGCAGGGACACCCCATCGCTTCAGAAGACGCTAAAACAGATTCAATATTTTAATTGTGCCTCCGGTTTTAAAGTCAATTTTAACAAAAGTAACATTTTAAACATAGGCGGAATGCCTTTGTATGATGTGCCCGTCCCTGTGTCTGAGTCGGTGCAGATTTTAGGTGTCTCCTTTGACGAGTCTAATAATGGTTTTAATAGCTGGGACTTGGTGGCTCAAAAAATAAATAAGAAAATATGTATGTGGAACATGCGAGAACTTACAATGGAAGGGAAGGTTTTAATTACAAAAATGGTGCTTTTACCTATTTTATTGTATTTAAGTCTGGTTTTCCCACCCCCCGAAATGGTTCTAAAGAAAATAACAAAAGCTTGTTTTACTTTCTTTTGGAGTTCTAAGAGCGAAAAATTAAAGAGACAAATTGTGATAAAACCGAACTCCAGGGGCGGTAAGGATTTTCCAGATTTTAAAGCTTTCCTTTTAATAAAGTTTTTTAGCATGTGTTTTACTACTGTTTTTAAAGATAGCTACTGGTCTTATTTTGTTCGTTTTAATACTGGTTATTTTATGCGGAGGAACGGCTGGTTTTCTACAGTTTTAAGTTGCCCTTATTCTTTGAATTTACCCCCTCAATACATGATTTTAGGAAAAATTTTAAACTTATATAATTTTA
This sequence comes from Hyla sarda, assembly GCF_029499605.1. Lineage (NCBI taxonomy): Eukaryota > Metazoa > Chordata > Amphibia > Anura > Hylidae > Hyla > Hyla sarda. The sequence continues at coordinate 93,458 of NW_026610508.1, forward strand.
AAGGTAAAAGTGTTCAGGATCTGTGCAATAGCAAAAAACTACTAAAGGAAATAAAAGAAACCAGTACCGTGACTCCCATCAAAAATTTTAACGAACAGAAGTGTATACAGATTTGGAAGATGTTGAGTATTAATTATCTTTTTAATTCACAGAAGGACCTGGCCTGGAGCTGCGCACACGAGTGTCTTCCATGCCGGGCATTCCAGCACCGAAGAGGATTATCCAACTCTGCAACCTGCCCGAGGGAGGGATGCCGACAAGAGGAGACCGTGCACCATCTAATATGGACTTGTTTTTACTCGCAGAAAATATGGACAAAGATACTCCCTCTGGTAAAAAGGATAACTGGACTAAAAGACTTAAATATTGCAGTGGTTTTTTATGGTTGCCTGGAATGCCCAACACGGACTCAAGAGACTATTGCATGGAAGATCATAAACTGTGTGAAGGCAGCTCTGTGGAAGGCCAGGAATATTTTATTGTTCAAGCATGAGGTTTTATCTGTGAAGGACATTTTATCTATCTGTTTTTATGAAATGTACCAGTACTATCTTTTAGACAAGAAGAGATTTCCGCTTTTATCTAGAAAATGGTTTTTAAAAGAATGGAATTCTATCTTGTAAAGCCACCAAGTGCCCATTTTATGTTTTAATATGTTGTAAATATGTTATTTATATGTAACTGTATTTATTGACATATTTGCACAACTCTGTTAACATTATTTAATTTTTAATAAAGTTGCCCCCGTAAGGGTAGTCAAGTTAAAAAAAAAAATCTGTTCTTATCAGTTTAATATCTGATACGTCCCCTATCTGGGGACCATATATTAAATGGATTTTTGAGAACGGGGGCCGATTTCGAAGCTTGCTTCCGTCGCCCTATGCATTGACCCGATATGGCAGTATCTTCGGGTACAGTGCACCACCCCCTTACAGGGTTAAAAAGAAAGATTCCTACTTTCATTGCTACCTGCTTGCTGGCTAGCCAGCTAGCCAGCCCTGTGGGCCTTGCTGCTGCTGCAGCCAAAAAACAAAAGGTGGTGCTGCTGCTGCTTCTGCTGCTTCTGCTTCTGCTTGTGTCTGGCCGCTGTTGGAGCGTCCAGGCACAGGACTTCTGCTGCTGCTGACTAAATGGCCTCCTTAATTGGATCATTTGAGTAGCCAGCACACCTGTGCAGGTAGGGCATGACATGATAGGCAGCTGCCTTGATAGCGGGTGGGTGCTGAATGTTCCTAATTGACAAAATAAGATTAATGCTTATGAAGAAATATAAAATCTCATCCCTTCCCCAATATCGCGCCACACCCCTACCCCTTAATTCCCTGGTTGAACTTGATGGACATATGTCTTTTTTCGACCGTACTAACTATGTAACATAACATGGGGGGGGGGGGGTCTCCTGGCTGTTCACACAGGTGTGTCATTGCTGTACATTGACCATGCATTGCTTCTGTGGTATTGCAAAGGCAAAGACAAATGCTTCCAGCCATCCATTGCACTAATGGATTGGTCATCAGCTGGCTGTCTATGTCCCGCATCAATATGGACCAAAGTACAGAGGGTTAGGCTATGCTATTGTGCACCTACCTGATGCATCAGAAGGTGCGAGGCCCTTGCTAAATTCTGTGCACAGACTTTGAGATCTATACTTTAGACTGTATCTAAACCTGCTCCAACATGGACTGACATTCTGGCCTACTTTCAGCCGATGCGACTTGTCTGTCGCTGAACAGTCGCTTTTTATGTATTCAGCACCTATGTATAATGTTGTAAAAATGCTCTAGAAGCTAAAGTCGCAGAAATGTCACACATATTTGGCCTGCAACTTTCTGTGCGACAAATTCAGACAGGAAAAATCAGTATAAATCCTTAGAAAATTATCCCCCAGTGTCTCCATCTGCTGGCGGTATTGAATAAGCATTGCTGCACTGATGGGGTATGCATTAGACGAAAAAAAAGAAGAAAAAGAAGAATAATACGCCCAGAAAAGAGGCGAAAAGGAGAAAAACTTAAAAAAACGTGAAAAAAAAGTAAGAGGAAGAGAAGGGAAAAAAAGGTGGAAATGGGTTTAAAAGTGATTTCGGCGGAGAAATATATATATATATATATATATATATACGCGCACACACACACATATATATAAACGTATTCTCCGTTGAGATATTGCAGCCGCTGCTGTGTCCAGGCCCAGGAGCCTTAGCACTGTGCTGTGATGTCACTCAATACCACTGACATCACTAGGTGTAAACAACATCTCTCCTTTGCTGTGTATGTGACTATGGAGCTGTTTGGTGATGTCGTCTATTATGGCCTTCATAGAAGCAACAGGAGATTGTTGCATCCATCTAGAACCCTCAGAACTACAGTGCTATGATGTCACTCACTTCCACAGGCCTTGCAGAGTGTAAACAACAACAACCCAGCTTTGTTGTGTATGTAACCATAGGGATTTGTGATGTCACCTAGAACCTTCACAGCAGCGACAGCTTTATGAGGAGCATCAGCACTGCTCTGCCTGAGCAGAACCATCACCGCCATAGGTTGTCAAATAACCCGGGTTTAACCCACACAGGTAAGTCCAATGGGGTGCAGGCATGTCCTCTATGCTTACAGCTTCCCGTGGGTGTTGGTTTGATACCGTTTGGGGACAGCCAAGGAGGCATCTGCAGGCAACAAAGGTAGGTGTGTGCTTGTGTGTGTGTTTCCTATGCAGATCCTAAGCCCAGTGTCACATGCAAGTAGGAGGAGTAAGAAGGGTTCCTGGCAAATCCGGGTTATGGATTGCATTTAAAAAGGCCCCGTGGGAGTGCAATGGGCCCCTGTCTTGCTGCTTAGCAATAATGGTATGGGTTTAGGTTCTGCTGTGTGTACTGGTGGTTGACTGCCCCCCAGCCCAGAGTGTGCATGGAAAATTGTCTGGCAGCCTCCCTGACAGCAAGCAGTGATAGTGCCCATGAAGGGCACCTTGTTGGGCCCGCCCCTTTCACGGTTATCGCTTCTCGGCCTTTTGGCTAAGATCAAGTGTAGTATCTGCATTTGGTCTGGTCGGAAGGTGTCTGTGGTACCCCGCTTCTCGGCCTTGGGGGATTGTCTCTCCTTACGGAGGGACTTCACCCCCTTGCTGCTATTGGGGAGCGGGCTTAGTCCACAGACAACGGGTTGCGATCCCCCTGTCTCTGGGACCTTGTGTCTCAGAAGGCATTTTCGGTACGTTGAGCGTTACCTGTAGCTTCGGAAGCACCTAGGGTACCCCCGACCTCTGCCTTGGGTAAGGGTTCCGCTTTTATAGCGGGATTCCGAGCCCCTGCTGCTATTGGGGAAGGGGCTTAGTCCCTGGGTGTGGAAGATGCCGTTCTCCTGGACTTTCCCCTCTGGGGAAATGTCGATGCGAAATACCATCCGCATAGAGGTGTCGGAGAGCCATCGTCAGTTGAAGAACCTCCGCTTCATTGCGGAGGTGATTCTTGACTACTTCCGCCTCAATAGGGAGGACATCCTGTGTCTAAATGACCAGGAAAGCCGTGGCCTGTATACCGTCACCTTCACGGCCACGGCGTGTTGCGATAACATCTATGCAACCTTGTCTGGTGCGGACCAGAGGGACGATCGACTCGACGGTCTTTCGTTCCAGTTCCTCTATGGTGAGGAACATATACCGTTGGTGGTGGCTATGCACAGCCCTCATGTGACCACGGAGGATATAGCCACTTTTCTTCGACGATACTGCGAAGAGGTGCGATTCGCAAACAAAATCTTGAACTCCGTGCGGTTCTGGAACGGCAAGAGGAAGTTCTGGGTCAAGCTCCGTAAGGATCCCGGTGGTATTGGGGGTCTTTGCCATCCGCCCCCAAATTTTGCCATCGGGAGAGTTCGGGGCTTCCTGTTCTATCCTCAAATGCCTATGTATTGCCGAAATTGCTTGAGGTTTGGCCACACCCAGGAGACCTGCGGCGCGGAGCGTGTGATTCGCTGCAATAGGTGTGGCCAAGAAGGTCACATAGCCTCAAGATGTAGCCATACGATAAGGTGCAACCTCTGCGGAGAGGAAAATCACAATTTTAATTCCTGTCCCCATAAAGCAAAAACTACGATGGGTGGGTCAAGGCTGGGCCCACCCAAAGAGGGGACAGGACAAAAGACGTCCTTTTTTAAGATGCCCAAACCCCAGATGGCAGGTACTGATGGGTCCAGGCCCAAGACCTCTGGTGCTCCATCGGGGGGCCCACCGGTGGTAGTGCTAGGGGGAGGCCATGGGGATTCCACGAAGCCCGGGCGGGTGATCGAGTTTACTGCCCGGGAAATTGAAAGACGTCGATCGACTTCCTACCTGGCTCAAGAGCCCGCCAAAACTTCTGAAGGGGGCTCACCTGTGGCGGGTGGCAGCCGACGGGCCTCGGTGGGGGCAGAGGTGGACCCAAAATTGCAACATAAGCCAGGTACTGGCTTGGCCCAGGGTCGCCCTGCTCCGGACGAAGAGGCCCCGGTGAAAGCCCGCCGGAAGGGGAGCCAGGTGGCCAGGTCTGAGCCCGGTCCTGTTACTCCGCCTATACAGGACAGGGCCAAGAAGACAAGTGGCGCCAAACCAGGGTTTGCTGCCCCGCCAGCAGTGGACCCGGTGGGTAAAACTGGCCATCGTCGATCGATGGGGAAGTTGGAGCAACAGTCCTCAGCAACGCTTGCTGGGGAACAAGCGATGAAAACTTCCCAAGGTAGCGGCAAAGGTTCCGGAAAAGAGGCCTCACAGGCCCCTGTGCAGCAGTTCCAGTCGTCAAAAGATGAAAGAAGACGCAGATCCATCAGCCGGGGGCCAGAGATTACATCGAGTGAGAGCAACACAGAGGATATGGACAGCAGTGTGACATTTAAAAGACAAAGAGAAGAAGAAGAGGAAGACATTCAAAGGAAAGCGGCGTGCCGTAGTTCGGACGAGAGCGAGCTCAGGGTCGGGGCATCATCGATCTCAAGCTCCGACCCTCAGAACATCAAGGAGCTGATGACCCCGCAGGCGGGGGATGACGGTACGCAGCTTATTATTGACTTTGATTCTCCAAGCACGGACTCTCCATAAACTATGCCTATCCCTGTAAAAATTGCCTCACTCAATGTGAGGTCCTTAAAGAGCCCTGATCGCAGGGCTGCTTTATTTTCTTATCTAGAGACATGTGACTTTGACCTTTGCCTGCTACAAGAATGTGGAATCCCTAGTAAAATGGACTATAAAGACTTAAAAGAAGACTGGAAGCTGGGCCCATCCATATGGTCCGGTGCAAATGACTGTCGTTCTGTGGGTGTTGGGCTGCTCTGCCGAGGCCAGTCCTTTTCTATTCATACAGTAACTGAGATTGTGCCTGGCAGAGCTCTTTTAATTCATCTATATTTTAATGGACTTTTAATTCGTGTTTTAAATGTGTATGCCCCTCCTGATAAACAGGAGCGGGCAGAACTATTTGAAATTTTACCACTGTTTTGTGTTGGGTCTTCCCCCCTGCTGGTGGGAGGTGATTTTAACTGCATACGTGATGGGGAACACCGGCAGGGTGGGGATATTAATCGTAAAGACCGCACTTCTTACCTGCTTAAAAATTTTATTGATGATTTTAATTTGAAAGATTGCTGGAAGGATCTCTTGCCGGAGGACCCGGGCGCCACATGGTCCAATGGAAGAGTGAGCTCCAGAATCAATTTTATTTTTTCCTCTAGAGCTTTTAAACCCCTGAAATGCACGCTCGAGCAGAATATCTTCTCTGATCATAAGCTCCTCTTGGTGGGCCTGGAGCTAGAGGGGGAGCAAAAAGCAAAAAGGGGCCTCTGGAGATTAAACACCACACTCCTAGAGGACCCTGAGATAAAAGAGGAGTTTGTGCGGACCTACCAATGCTGGCAATCACAAAGAAAACCCCACGAGCCTATGCTGCACTGGTGGGAGGGCACCAAATCTAAAATCAGATTTTTTTTTATCAAAGCAGGTAAGAAGAAGGCAAAAATGGAAAAACAGTGGTTTTATGTTCTTAACATGCGTTTAAATGTACTTTTTAAATCTGTTCTTATCAGTTTAATATCTGATACGTCCCCTATCTGGGGACCATATATTAAATGGATTTTTGAGAACGGGGGCCGATTTCGAAGCTTGCTTCCGTCGCCCTATGCATTGACCCGATATGGCAGTATCTTCGGGTACAGTGCACCACCCCCTTACAGGGTTAAAAAGAAAGATTCCTACTTTCATTGCTACCTGCTTGCTGGCTAGCCAGCTAGCCAGCCCTGTGGGCCTTGCTGCTGCTGCAGCCAAAAAACAAAAGGTGGTGCTGCTGCTGCTTCTGCTGCTTCTGCTTCTGCTTGTGTCTGGCCGCTGTTGGAGCGTCCAGGCACAGGACTTCTGCTGCTGCTGACTAAATGGCCTCCTTAATTGGATCATTTGAGTAGCCAGCACACCTGTGCAGCTAGGGCATGACATGATAGGCAGCTGCCTTGATAGCGGGTGGGTGCTGAATGTACCTAATTGACAAAATAAGATTAATGCTTATGAAGAAATATAAAATCTCATCCCTTCCCCAATATCGCGCCACACCCCTACCCCTTAATTCCCTGGTTGAACTTGATGGACATATGTCTTTTTTCGACCGTACTAACTATGTAACTATGTAACATAACATGGGGGGGGGGGGGGTCTCCTGGCTGTTCACACGGGTGTGTCATTGCTGTACATTGACCATGCATTGCTTCTGTGGTATTGCAAAGGCAAAGACAAATGCTTCCAGCCATCCATTGCACTAATGGATTGGTCATCAGCTGGCTGTCTATGTCCCGCATCAATATAGACCAAAGTACAGAGGGTTAGGCTATGCTATTGTGCACCTACCTGATGCATCAGAAGGTGCGAGGCCCTTGCTAAATTCTGTGCACAGACTTTGAGATCTATACTTTAGACTGTATCTAAACCTGCTCCAACATGGACTGACATTCTGGCCTACTTTCAGCCGATGCGACTTGTCTGTCGCTGAACAGTCGCTTTTTATGTATTCAGCACCTATGTATAATGTTGTAAAAATGCTCTAGAAGCTAAAGTCGCAGAAATGTCACACATATTTGGCCTGCAACTTTCTGTGCGACAAATTCAGACAGGAAAAATCAGTATAAATCCTTAGAAAATTATCCCCCAGTGTCTCCATCTGCTGGCGGTATTGAATAAGCATTGCTGCACTGATGGGGTATGCATTAGACGAAAAAAAAAGAAGAAAAAGAAGAATAATACGCCCAGAAAAGAGGCGAAAAGGAGAAAAACGTAAAAAAACCTGAAAAAAAAGTAAGAGGAAGAGAAGGGAAAAAAAGGTGGAAATGGGTTTAAAAGTGATTTCGGCGGAGAAATATATATATATATATATATATATATATATATATAAATATATATATACGCGCACACACACACATATATATAAACGTATTCTCCGTTGAGATATTGCAGCCGCTGCTGTGTCCAGGCCCAGGAGCCTTAGCACTGTGCTGTGATGTCACTCAATACCACTGACATCACTAGGTGTAAACAACATCTCTCCTTTGCTGTGTATGTGACTATGGAGCTGTTTGGTGATGTCGTCTATTATGGCCTTCATAGAAGCAACAGGAGATTGTTGCATCCATCTAGAACCCTCAGAACTACAGTGCTATGATGTCACTCACTTCCACAGGCCTTGCAGAGTGTAAACAACAACAACCCAGCTTTGTTGTGTATGTAACCATAGGGATTTGTGATGTCACCTAGAACCTTCACAGCAGCGACAGCTTTATGAGGAGCATCAGCACTGCTCTGCCTGAGCAGAACCATCACCGCCATAGGTTGTCAAATAACCCGGGTTTAACCCACACAGGTAAGTCCAATGGGGTGCAGGCATGTCCTCTATGCTTACAGCTTCCCGTGGGTGTTGGTTTGATACCGTTTGGGGACAGCCAAGGAGGCATCTGCAGGCAACAAAGGTAGGTGTGTGCTTGTGTGTGTGTTTCCTATGCAGATCCTAAGCCCAGTGTCACATGCAAGTAGGAGGAGTAAGAAGGGTTCCTGGCAAATCCGGGTTATGGATTGCATTTAAAAAGGCCCCGTGGGAGTGCAATGGGCCCCTGTCTTGCTGCTTAGCAATAATGGTATGGGTTTAGGTTCTGCTGTGTGTACTGGTGGTTGACTGCCCCCCAGCCCAGAGTGTGCATGGAAAATTGTCTGGCAGCCTCCCTGACAGCAAGCAGTGATAGTGCCCATGAAGGGCACCTTGTTGGGCCCGCCCCTTTCACGGTTATCGCTTCTCGGCCTTTTGGCTAAGATCAAGTGTAGTATCTGTTCTTATCAGTTTAATATCTGATACGTCCCCTATCTGGGGACCATATATTAAATGGATTTTTGAGAACGGGGGCCGATTTCGAAGCTTGCTTCCGTCGCCCTATGCATTGACCCGATATGGCAGTATCTTCGGGTACAGTGCACCACCCCCTTACAGGGTTAAAAAGAAAGATTCCTACTTTCATTGCTACCTGCTTGCTGGCTAGCCAGCTAGCCAGCCCTGTGGGCCTTGCTGCTGCTGCAGCCAAAAAACAAAAGGTGGTGCTGCTGCTGCTTCTGCTGCTTCTGCTTGTGTCTGGCCGCTGTTGGAGCGTCCAGGCACAGGACTTCTGCTGCTGCTGACTAAATGGCCTCCTTAATTGGATCATTTGAGTAGCCAGCACACCTGTGCAGGTAGGGCATGACATGATAGGCAGCTGCCTTGATAGCGGGTGGGTGCTGAATGTTCCTAATTGACAAAATAAGATTAATGCTTATGAAGAAATATAAAATCTCATCCCTTCCCCAATATCGCGCCACACCCCTACCCCTTAATTCCCTGGTTGAACTTGATGGACATATGTCTTTTTTCGACCGTACTAACTATGTAACTATGTAACATAACATGGGGGGGGGGGGGGGGTCTCCTGGCTGTTCACACAGGTGTGTCATTGCTGTACATTGACCATGCATTGCTTCTGTGGTATTGCAAAGGCAAAGACAAATGCTTCCAGCCATCCATTGCACTAATGGATTGGTCATCAGCTGGCTGTCTATGTCCCGCATCAATATAGACCAAAGTACAGAGGGTTAGGCTATGCTATTGTGCACCTACCTGATGCATCAGAAGGTGCGAGGCCCTTGCTAAATTCTGTGCACAGACTTTGAGATCTATACTTTAGACTGTATCTAAACCTGCTCCAACATGGACTGACATTCTGGCCTACTTTCAGCCGATGCGACTTGTCTGTCGCTGAACAGTCGCTTTTTATGTATTCAGCACCTATGTATAATGTTGTAAAAATGCTCTAGAAGCTAAAGTCGCAGAAATGTCACACATATTTGGCCTGCAACTTTCTGTGCGACAAATTCAGACAGGAAAAATCAGTATAAATCCTTAGAAAATTATCCCCCAGTGTCTCCATCTGCTGGCGGTATTGAATAAGCATTGCTGCACTGATGGGGTATGCATTAGACGAAAAAAAAGAAGAAAAAGAAGAATAATACGCCCAGAAAAGAGGCGAAAAGGAGAAAAACGTAAAAAAACGTGAAAAAAAAGTAAGAGGAAGAGAAGGGAAAAAAAGGTGGAAATGGGTTTAAAAGTGATTTCGGCGGAGAAATATATATATATATATATATATATATATATATATATATATATATACGCGCACACACACACATATATATAAACGTATTCTCCGTTGAGATATTGCAGCCGCTGCTGTGTCCAGGCCCAGGAGCCTTAGCACTGTGCTGTGATGTCACTCAATACCACTGACATCACTAGGTGTAAACAACATCTCTCCTTTGCTGTGTATGTGACTATGGAGCTGTTTGGTGATGTCGTCTATTATGGCCTTCATAGAAGCAACAGGAGATTGTTGCATCCATCTAGAACCCTCAGAACTACAGTGCTATGATGTCACTCACTTCCACAGGCCTTGCAGAGTGTAAACAACAACAACCCAGCTTTGTTGTGTATGTAACCATAGGGATTTGTGATGTCACCTAGAACCTTCACAGCAGCGACAGCTTTATGAGGAGCATCAGCACTGCTCTGCCTGAGCAGAACCATCACCGCCATAGGTTGTCAAATAACCCGGGTTTAACCCACACAGGTAAGTCCAATGGGGTGCAGGCATGTCCTCTATGCTTACAGCTTCCCGTGGGTGTTGGTTTGATACCGTTTGGGGACAGCCAAGGAGGCATCTGCAGGCAACAAAGGTAGGTGTGTGCTTGTGTGTGTGTTTCCTATGCAGATCCTAAGCCCAGTGTCACATGCAAGTAGGAGGAGTAAGAAGGGTTCCTGGCAAATCCGGGTTATGGATTGCATTTAAAAAGGCCCCGTGGGAGTGCAATGGGCCCCTGTCTTGCTGCTTAGCAATAATGGTATGGGTTTAGGTTCTGCTGTGTGTACTGGTGGTTGACTGCCCCCCAGCCCAGAGTGTGCATGGAAAATTGTCTGGCAGCCTCCCTGACAGCAAGCAGTGATAGTGCCCATGAAGGGCACCTTGTTGGGCCCGCCCCTTTCACGGTTATCGCTTCTCGGCCTTTTGGCTAAGATCAAGTGTAGTATCTGTTCTTATCAGTTTAATATCTGATACGTCCCCTATCTGGGGACCATATATTAAATGGATTTTTGAGAACGGGGGCCGATTTCGAAGCTTGCTTCCGTCGCCCTATGCATTGACCCGATATAGCAGTATCTTCGGGTACAGTGCACCACCCCCTTACAGGGTTAAAAAGAAAGATTCCTACTTTCATTGCTACCTGCTTGCTGGCTAGCCAGCTAGCCAGCCCTGTGGGCCTTGCTGCTGCTGCAGCCAAAAAACAAAAGGTGGTGCTGCTGCTGCTTCTGCTGCTTCTGCTTCTGCTTGTGTCTGGCCGCTGTTGGAGCGTCCAGGCACAGGACTTCTGCTGCTGCTGACTAAATGGCCTCCTTAATTGGATCATTTGAGTAGCCAGCACACCTGTGCAGGTAGGGCATGACATGATAGGCAGCTGCCTTGATAGCGGGTGGGTGCTGAATGTTCCTAATTGACAAAATAAGATTAATGCTTATGAAGAAATATAAAATCTCATCCCTTCCCCAATATCGCGCCACACCCCTACCCCTTAATTCCCTGGTTGAACTTGATGGACATATGTCTTTTTTCGACCGTACTAACTATGTAACTATGTAACATAACATGGGGGGGGGGGGGGTCTCCTGGCTGTTCACACAGGTGTGTCATTGCTGTACATTGACCATGCATTGCTTCTGTGGTATTGCAAAGGCAAAGACAAATGCTTCCAGCCATCCATTGCACTAATGGATTGGTCATCAGCTGGCTGTCTATGTCCCGCATCAATATAGACCAAAGTACAGAGGGTTAGGCTATGCTATTGTGCACCTACCTGATGCATCAGAAGGTGCGAGGCCCTTGCTAAATTCTGTGCACAGACTTTGAGATCTATACTTTAGACTGTATCTAAACCTGCTCCAACATGGACTGACATTCTGGCCTACTTTCAGCCGATGCGATTTGTCTGTCGCTGAACAGTCGCTTTTTATGTATTCAGCACCTATGTATAATGTTGTAAAAATGCTCTAGAAGCTAAAGTCGCAGAAATGTCACACATATTTGGCCTGCAACTTTCTGTGCGACAAATTCAGACAGGAAAAATCAGTATAAATCCTTAGAAAATTATCCCCCAGTGTCTCCATCTGCTGGCGGTATTGAATAAGCATTGCTGCACTGATGGGGTATGCATTAGACGAAAAAAAAGAAGAAAAAGAAGAATAATACGCCCAGAAAAGAGGCGAAAAGGAGAAAAACGTAAAAAAACGTGAAAAAAAAGTAAGAGGAAGAGAAGGGAAAAAAAGGTGGAAATGGGTTTAAAAGTGATTTCGGCGGAGAAATATATATATATATATATATATATATATATATATATACGCGCACACACACACATATATATAAACGTATTCTCCGTTGAGATATTGCAGCCGCTGCTGTGTCCAGGCCCAGGAGCCTTAGCACTGTGCTGTGATGTCACTCAATACCACTGACATCACTAGGTGTAAACAACATCTCTCCTTTGCTGTGTATGTGACTATGGAGCTGTTTGGTGATGTCGTCTATTATGGCCTTCATAGAAGCAACAGGAGATTGTTGCATCCATCTAGAACCCTCAGAACTACAGTGCTATGATGTCACTCACTTCCACAGGCCTTGCAGAGTGTAAACAACAACAACCCAGCTTTGTTGTGTATGTAACCATAGGGATTTGTGATGTCACCTAGAACCTTCACAGCAGCGACAGCTTTATGAGGAGCATCAGCACTGCTCTGCCTGAGCAGAACCATCACCGCCATAGGTTGTCAAATAACCCGGGTTTAACCCACACAGGTAAGTCCAATGGGGTGCAGGCATGTCCTCTATGCTTACAGCTTCCCGTGGGTGTTGGTTTGATACCGTTTGGGGACAGCCAAGGAGGCATCTGCAGGCAACAAAGGTAGGTGTGTGCTTGTGTGTGTGTTTCCTATGCAGATCCTAAGCCCAGTGTCACATGCAAGTAGGAGGAGTAAGAAGGGTTCCTGGCAAATCCGGGTTATGGATTGCATTTAAAAAGGCCCCGTGGGAGTGCAATGGGCCCCTGTCTTGCTGCTTAGCAATAATGGTATGGGTTTAGGTTCTGCTGTGTGTACTGGTGGTTGACTGCCCCCCAGCCCAGAGTGTGCATGGAAAATTGTCTGGCAGCCTCCCTGACAGCAAGCAGTGATAGTGCCCATGAAGGGCACCTTGTTGGGCCCGCCCCTTTCACGGTTATCGCTTCTCGGCCTTTTGGCTAAGATCAAGTGTAGTATCTGTTCTTATCAGTTTAATATCTGATACGTCCCCTATCTGGGGACCATATATTAAATGGATTTTTGAGAACGGGGGCCGATTTCGAAGCTTGCTTCCGTCGCCCTATGCATTGACCCGATATGGCAGTATCTTCGGGTACAGTGCACCACCCCCTTACAGGGTTAAAAAGAAAGATTCCTACTTTCATTGCTACCTGCTTGCTGGCTAGCCAGCTAGCCAGCCCTGTGGGCCTTGCTGCTGCTGCAGCCAAAAAACAAAAGGTGGTGCTGCTGCTGCTTCTGCTGCTTCTGCTTCTGCTTGTGTCTGGCCGCTGTTGGAGCGTCCAGGCACAGGACTTCTGCTGCTGCTGACTAAATGGCCTCCTTAATTGGATCATTTGAGTAGCCAGCACACCTGTGCAGGTAGGGCATGACATGATAGGCAGCTGCCTTGATAGCGGGTGGGTGCTGAATGTTCCTAATTGACAAAATAAGATTAATGCTTATGAAGAAATATAAAATCTCATCCCTTCCCCAATATCGCGCCACACCCCTACCCCTTAATTCCCTGGTTGAACTTGATGGACATATGTCTTTTTTCGACCGTACTAACTATGTAACTATGTAACATAACATGGGGGGGGGGGGTCTCCTGGCTGTTCACACAGGTGTGTCATTGCTGTACATTGACCATGCATTGCTTCTGTGGTATTGCAAAGGCAAAGACAAATGCTTCCAGCCATCCATTGCACTAATGGATTGGTCATCAGCTGGCTGTCTATGTCCCGCATCAATATAGACCAAAGTACAGAGGGTTAGGCTATGCTATTGTGCACCTACCTGATGCATCAGAAGGTGCGAGGCCCTTGCTAAATTCTGTGCACAGACTTTGAGATCTATACTTTAGACTGTATCTAAACCTGCTCCAACATGGACTGACATTCTGGCCTACTTTCAGCCGATGCGACTTGTCTGTCGCTGAACAGTCGCTTTTTATGTATTCAGCACCTATGTATAATGTTGTAAAAATGCTCTAGAAGCTAAAGTCGCAGAAATGTCACACATATTTGGCCTGCAACTTTCTGTGCGACAAATTCAGACAGGAAAAATCAGTATAAATCCTTAGAAAATTATCCCCCAGTGTCTCCATCTGCTGGCGGTATTGAATAAGCATTGCTGCACTGATGGGGTATGCATTAGACGAAAAAAAAGAAGAAAAAGAAGAATAATATGCCCAGAAAAGAGGCGAAAAGGAGAAAAACGTAAAAAAAACGTGAAAAAAAAGTAAGAGGAAGAGAAGGGAAAAAAAGGTGGAAATGGGTTTAAAAGTGATTTCGGCGGAGAAATATATATATATATATATATATATATATATATATATATATATATATATACGCGCACACACACACATATATATAAACGTATTCTCCGTTGAGATATTGCAGCCGCTGCTGTGTCCAGGCCCAGGAGCCTTAGCACTGTGCTGTGATGTCACTCAATACCACTGACATCACTAGGTGTAAACAACATCTCTCCTTTGCTGTGTATGTGACTATGGAGCTGTTTGGTGATGTCGTCTATTATGGCCTTCATAGAAGCAACAGGAGATTGTTGCATCCATCTAGAACCCTCAGAACTACAGTGCTATGATGTCACTCACTTCCACAGGCCTTGCAGAGTGTAAACAACAACAACCCAGCTTTGTTGTGTATGTAACCATAGGGATTTGTGATGTCACCTAGAACCTTCACAGCAGCGACAGCTTTATGAGGAGCATCAGCACTGCTCTGCCTGAGCAGAACCATCACCGCCATAGGTTGTCAAATAACCCGGGTTTAACCCACACAGGTAAGTCCAATGGGGTGCAGGCATGTCCTCTATGCTTACAGCTTCCCGTGGGTGTTGGTTTGATACCGTTTGGGGACAGCCAAGGAGGCATCTGCAGGCAACAAAGGTAGGTGTGTGCTTGTGTGTGTGTTTCCTATGCAGATCCTAAGCCCAGTGTCACATGCAAGTAGGAGGAGTAAGAAGGGTTCCTGGCAAATCCGTTATGGATTGCATTTAAAAAGGCCCCGTGGGAGTGCAATGAGCCCCTGTCTTGCTGCTTAGCAATAATGGTATGGGTTTAGGTTCTGCTGTGTGTACTGGTGGTTGACTGCCCCCCAGCCCAGAGTGTGCATGGAAAATTGTCTGGCAGCCTCCCTGACAGCAAGCAGTGATAGTGCCCATGAAGGGCACCTTGTTGGGCCCGCCCCTTTCACGGTTATCGCTTCTCGGCCTTTTGGCTAAGATCAAGTGTAGTATCTGTTCTTATCAGTTTAATATCTGATACGTCCCCTATCTGGGGACCATATATTAAATGGATTTTTGAGAACGGGGGCCGATTTCGAAGCTTGCTTCCGTCGCCCTATGCATTGACCCGATATGGCAGTATCTTCGGGTACAGTGCACCACCCCCTTACAGGGTTAAAAAGAAAGATTCCTACTTTCATTGCTACCTGCTTGCTGGCTAGCCAGCTAGCCAGCCCTGTGGGCCTTGCTGCTGCTGCAGCCAAAAAACAAAAGGTGGTGCTGCTGCTGCTTCTGCTGCTTCTGCTTCTGCTTGTGTCTGGCCGCTGTTGGAGCATCCAGGCACAGGACTTCTGCTGCTGCTGACTAAATGGCCTCCTTAATTGGATCATTTGAGTAGCCAGCACACCTGTGCAGGTAGGGCATGACATGATAGGCAGCTGCCTTGATAGCGGGTGGGTGCTGAATGTTCCTAATTGACAAAATAAGATTAATGCTTATGAAGAAATATAAAATCTCATCCCTTCCCCAATATCGCGCCACACCCCTACCCCTTAATTCCCTGGTTGAACTTGATGGACATATGTCTTTTTTCGACCGTACTAACTATGTAACTATGTAACATAACATGGGGGGGGGGTCTCCTGGCTGTTCACACAGGTGTGTCATTGCTGTACATTGACCATGCATTGCTTCTGTGGTATTGCAAAGGCAAAGACAAATGCTTCCAGCCATCCATTGCACTAATGGATTGGTCATCAGCTGGCTGTCTATGTCCCGCATCAATATAGACCAAAGTACAGAGGGTTAGGCTATGCTATTGTGCACCTACCTGATGCATCAGAAGGTGCGAGGCCCTTGCTAAATTCTGTGCACAGACTTTGAGATCTATACTTTAGACTGTATCTAAACCTGCTCCAACATGGACTGACATTCTGGCCTACTTTCAGCCGATGCGACTTGTCTGTCGCTGAACAGTCGCTTTTTATGTATTCAGCACCTATGTATAATGTTGTAAAAATGCTCTAGAAGCTAAAGTCGCAGAAATGTCACACATATTTGGCCTGCAACTTTCTGTGCGACAAATTCAGACAGGAAAAATCAGTATAAATCCTTAGAAAATTATCCCCCAGTGTCTCCATCTGCTGGCGGTATTGAATAAGCATTGCTGCACTGATGGGGTATGCATTAGACGAAAAAAAGAAGAAAAAGAAGAATAATACGCCCAGAAAAGAGGCGAAAAGGAGAAAAACGTAAAAAAACGTGAAAAAAAAGTAAGAGGAAGAGAAGGGAAAAAAAGGTGGAAATGGGTTTAAAAGTGATTTCGGCGGAGAAATATATATATATATATATATATATATATATATATATATATATATACGCGCACACACACACATATATATAAACGTATTCTCCGTTGAGATATTGCAGCCGCTGCTGTGTCCAGGCCCAGGAGCCTTAGCACTGTGCTGTGATGTCACTCAATACCACTGACATCACTAGGTGTAAACAACATCTCTCCTTTGCTGTGTATGTGACTATGGAGCTGTTTGGTGATGTCGTCTATTATGGCCTTCATAGAAGCAACAGGAGATTGTTGCATCCATCTAGAACCCTCAGAACTACAGTGCTATGATGTCACTCACTTCCACAGGCCTTGCAGAGTGTAAACAACAACAACCCAGCTTTGTTGTGTATGTAACCATAGGGATTTGTGATGTCACCTAGAACCTTCACAGCAGCGACAGCTTTATGAGGAGCATCAGCACTGCTCTGCCTGAGCAGAACCATCACCGCCATAGGTTGTCAAATAACCCGGGTTTAACCCACACAGGTAAGTCCAATGGGGTGCAGGCATGTCCTCTATGCTTACAGCTTCCCGTGGGTGTTGGTTTGATACCGTTTGGGGACAGCCAAGGAGGCATCTGCAGGCAACAAAGGTAGGTGTGTGCTTGTGTGTGTGTTTCCTATGCAGATCCTAAGCCCAGTGTCACATGCAAGTAGGAGGAGTAAGAAGGGTTCCTGGCAAATCCGGGTTATGGATTGCATTTAAAAAGGCCCCGTGGGAGTGCAATGGGCCCCTGTCTTGCTGCTTAGCAATAATGGTATGGGTTTAGGTTCTGCTGTGTGTACTGGTGGTTGACTGCCCCCCAGCCCAGAGTGTGCATGGAAAATTGTCTGGCAGCCTCCCTGACAGCAAGCAGTGATAGTGCCCATGAAGGGCACCTTGTTGGGCCCGCCCCTTTCACGGTTATCGCTTCTCGGCCTTTTGGCTAAGATCAAGTGTAGTATCTGTTCTTATCAGTTTAATATCTGATACGTCCCCTATCTGGGGACCATATATTAAATGGATTTTTGAGAACGGGGGCCGATTTCGAAGCTTGCTTCCGTCGCCCTATGCATTGACCCGATATGGCAGTATCTTCGGGTACAGTGCACCACCCCCTTACAGGGTTAAAAAGAAAGATTCCTACTTTCATTGCTACCTGCTTGCTGGCTAGCCAGCTAGCCAGCCCTGTGGGCCTTGCTGCTGCTGCAGCCAAAAAACAAAAGGTGGTGCTGCTTCTGCTGCTTCTGCTTCTGCTTGTGTCTGGCCGCTGTTGGAGCGTCCAGGCACAGGACTTCTGCTGCTGCTGACTAAATGGCCTCCTTAATTGGATCATTTGAGTAGCCAGCACACCTGTGCAGGTAGGGCATGACATGATAGGCAGCTGCCTTGATAGCGGGTGGGTGCTGAATGTTCCTAATTGACAAAATAAGATTAATGCTTATGAAGAAATATAAAATCTCATCCCTTCCCCAATATCGCGCCACACCCCTACCCCTTAATTCCCTGGTTGAACTTGATGGACATATGTCTTTTTTCGACCGTACTAACTATGTAACTATGTAACATAACATGGGGGGGGGAGGGGGGGGGGGTCTCCTGGCTGTTCACACAGGTGTGTCATTGCTGTACATTGACCATGCATTGCTTCTGTGGTATTGCAAAGGCAAAGACAAATGCTTCCAGCCATCCATTGCACTAATGGATTGGTCATCAGCTGGCTGTCTATGTCCCGCATCAATATAGACCAAAGTACAGAGGGTTAGGCTATGCTATTGTGCACCTACCTGATGCATCAGAAGGTGCGAGGCCCTTGCTAAATTCTGTGCACAGACTTTGAGATCTATACTTTAGACTGTATCTAAACCTGCTCCAACATGGACTGACATTCTGGCCTACTTTCAGCCGATGCGACTTGTCTGTCGCTGAACAGTCGCTTTTTATGTATTCAGCACCTATGTATAATGTTGTAAAAATGCTCTAGAAGCTAAAGTCGCAGAAATGTCACACATATTTGGCCTGCAACTTTCTGTGCGACAAATTCAGACAGGAAAAATCAGTATAAATCCTTAGAAAATTATCCCCCAGTGTCTCCATCTGCTGGCGGTATTGAATAAGCATTGCTGCACTGATGGGGTATGCATTAGACGAAAAAAAAAGAAGAAAAAGAAGAATAATACGCCCAGAAAAGAGGCGAAAAGGAGAAAAACGTAAAAAAACGTGAAAAAAAAGTAAGAGGAAGAGAAGGGAAAAAAAGGTGGAAATGGGTTTAAAAGTGATTTCGGCGGAGAAATATATATATATATATATATATATATATATATATACGCGCACACACACACATATATATAAACGTATTCTCCGTTGAGATATTGCAGCCGCTGCTGTGTCCAGGCCCAGGAGCCTTAGCACTGTGCTGTGATGTCACTCAATACCACTGACATCACTAGGTGTAAACAACATCTCTCCTTTGCTGTGTATGTGACTATGGAGCTGTTTGGTGATGTCGTCTATTATGGCCTTCATAGAAGCAACAGGAGATTGTTGCATCCATCTAGAACCCTCAGAACTACAGTGCTATGATGTCACTCACTTTCACAGGCCTTGCAGAGTGTAAACAACAACAACCCAGCTTTGTTGTGTATGTAACCATAGGGATTTGTGATGTCACCTAGAACCTTCACAGCAGCGACAGCTTTATGAGGAGCATCAGCACTGCTCTGCCTGAGCAGAACCATCACCGCCATAGGTTGTCAAATAACCCGGGTTTAACCCACACAGGTAAGTCCAATGGGGTGCAGGCATGTCCTCTATGCTTACAGCTTCCCGTGGGTGTTGGTTTGATACCGTTTGGGGACAGCCAAGGAGGCATCTGCAGGCAACAAAGGTAGGTGTGTGCTTGTGTGTGTGTTTCCTATGCAGATCCTAAGCCCAGTGTCACATGCAAGTAGGAGGAGTAAGAAGGGTTCCTGGCAAATCCGGGTTATGGATTGCATTTAAAAAGGCCCCGTGGGAGTGCAATGGGCCCCTGTCTTGCTGCTTAGCAATAATGGTATGGGTTTAGGTTCTGCTGTGTGTACTGGTGGTTGACTGCCCCCCAGCCCAGAGTGTGCATGGAAAATTGTCTGGCAGCCTCCCTGACAGCAAGCAGTGATAGTGCCCATGAAGGGCACCTTGTTGGGCCCGCCCCTTTCACGGTTATCGCTTCTCGGCCTTTTGGCTAAGATCAAGTGTAGTATCTGTTCTTATCAGTTTAATATCTGATACGTCCCCTATCTGGGGACCATATATTAAATGGATTTTTGAGAACGGGGGCCGATTTCGAAGCTTGCTTCCGTCGCCCTATGCATTGACCCGATATAGCAGTATCTTCGGGTACAGTGCACCACCCCCTTACAGGGTTAAAAAGAAAGATTCCTACTTTCATTGCTACCTGCTTGCTGGCTAGCCAGCTAGCCAGCCCTGTGGGCCTTGCTGCTGCTGCAGCCAAAAAACAAAAGGTGGTGCTGCTGCTGCTTCTGCTGCTTCTGCTTCTGCTTGTGTCTGGCCGCTGTTGGAGCGTCCAGGCACAGGACTTCTGCTGCTGCTGACTAAATGGCCTCCTTAATTGGATCATTTGAGTAGCCAGCACACCTGTGCAGGTAGGGCATGACATGATAGGCAGCTGCCTTGATAGCGGGTGGGTGCTGAATGTTCCTAATTGACAAAATAAGATTAATGCTTATGAAGAAATATAAAATCTCATCCCTTCCCCAATATCGCGCCACACCCCTACCCCTTAATTCCCTGGTTGAACTTGATGGACATATGTCTTTTTTCGACCGTACTAACTATGTAACTATGTAACATAACATGGGGGGGGGGGGTCTCCTGGCTGTTCACACAGGTGTGTCATTGCTGTACATTGACCATGCATTGCTTCTGTGGTATTGCAAAGGCAAAGACAAATGCTTCCAGCCATCCATTGCACTAATGGATTGGTCATCAGCTGGCTGTCTATGTCCCGCATCAATATAGACCAAAGTACAGAGGGTTAGGCTATGCTATTGTGCACCTACCTGATGCATCAGAAGGTGCGAGGCCCTTGCTAAATTCTGTGCACAGACTTTGAGATCTATACTTTAGACTGTATCTAAACCTGCTCCAACATGGACTGACATTCTGGCCTACTTTCAGCCGATGCGACTTGTCTGTCGCTGAACAGTCGCTTTTTATGTATTCAGCACCTATGTATAATGTTGTAAAAATGCTCTAGAAGCTAAAGTCGCAGAAATGTCACACATATTTGGCCTGCAACTTTCTGTGCGACAAATTCAGACAGGAAAAATCAGTATAAATCCTTAGAAAATTATCCCCCAGTGTCTCCATCTGCTGGCGGTATTGAATAAGCATTGCTGCACTGATGGGGTATGCATTAGACGAAAAAAAAGAAGAAAAAGAAGAATAATACGCCCAGAAAAGAGGCGAAAAGGAGAAAAACGTAAAAAAACGTGAAAAAAAAGTAAGAGGAAGAGAAGGGAAAAAAAGGTGGAAATGGGTTTAAAAGTGATTTCGGCGGAGAAATATATATATATATATATATATATATATATATATATACGCGCACACACACACATATATATAAACGTATTCTCCGTTGAGATATTGCAGCCGCTGCTGTGTCCAGGCCCAGGAGCCTTAGCACTGTGCTGTGATGTCACTCAATACCACTGACATCACTAGGTGTAAACAACATCTCTCCTTTGCTGTGTATGTGACTATGGAGCTGTTTGGTGATGTCGTCTATTATGGCCTTCATAGAAGCAACAGGAGATTGTTGCATCCATCTAGAACCCTCAGAACTACAGTGCTATGATGTCACTCACTTCCACAGGCCTTGCAGAGTGTAAACAACAACAACCCAGCTTTGTTGTGTATGTAACCATAGGGATTTGTGATGTCACCTAGAACCTTCACAGCAGCGACAGCTTTATGAGGAGCATCAGCACTGCTCTGCCTGAGCAGAACCATCACCGCCATAGGTTGTCAAATAACCCGGGTTTAACCCACACAGGTAAGTCCAATGGGGTGCAGGCATGTCCTCTATGCTTACAGCTTCCCGTGGGTGTTGGTTTGATACCGTTTGGGGACAGCCAAGGAGGCATCTGCAGGCAACAAAGGTAGGTGTGTGCTTGTGTTTGTGTTTCCTATGCAGATCCTAAGCCCAGTGTCACATGCAAGTAGGAGGAGTAAGAAGGGTTCCTGGCAAATCCGGGTTATGGATTGCATTTAAAAAGGCCCCGTGGGAGTGCAATGGGCCCCTGTCTTGCTGCTTAGCAATAATGGTATGGGTTTAGGTTCTGCTGTGTGTACTGGTGGTTGACTGCCCCCCAGCCCAGAGTGTGCATGGAAAATTGTCTGGCAGCCTCCCTGACAGCAAGCAGTGATAGTGCCCATGAAGGGCACCTTGTTGGGCCCGCCCCTTTCACGGTTATCGCTTCTCGGCCTTTTGGCTAAGATCAAGTGTAGTATCTGTTCTTATCAGTTTAATATCTGATACGTCCCCTATCTGGGGACCATATATTAATTGGATTTTTGAGAACGGGGGCCAATTTCGAAGCTTGCTTCCGTCGCCCTATGCATTGACCCGATATGGCAGTATCTTCGGGTACAGTGCACCACCCCCTTACAGGGTTAAAAAGAAAGATTCCTACTTTCATTGCTACCTGCTTGCTGGCTAGCCAGCTAGCCAGCCCTGTGGGCCTTGCTGCTGCTGCAGCCAAAAAACAAAAGGTGGTGCTGCTGCTGCTTCTGCTGCTTCTGCTTCTGCTTGTGTCTGGCCGCTGTTGGAGCGTCCAGGCACAGGACTTCTGCTGCTGCTGACTAAATGGCCTCCTTAATTGGATCATTTGAGTAGCCAGCACACCTGTGCAGGTAGGGCATGACATGATAGGCAGCTGCCTTGATAGCGGGTGGGTGCTGAATGTTCCTAATTGACAAAATAAGATTAATGCTTATGAAGAAATATAAAATCTCATCCCTTCCCCAATATCGCGCCACACCCCTACCCCTTAATTCCCTGGTTGAACTTGATGGACATATGTCTTTTTTCGACCGTACTAACTATGTAACTATGTAACATAACATGGGGGGGGGGGTCTCCTGGCTGTTCACACAGGTGTGTCATTGCTGTACATTGACCATGCATTGCTTCTGTGGTATTGCAAAGGCAAAGACAAATGCTTCCAGCCATCCATTGCACTAATGGATTGGTCATCAGCTGGCTGTCTATGTCCCGCATCAATATAGACCAAAGTACAGAGGGTTAGGCTATGCTATTGTGCACCTACCTGATGCATCAGAAGGTGCGAGGCCCTTGCTAAATTCTGTGCACAGACTTTGAGATCTATACTTTAGACTGTATCTAAACCTGCTCCAACATGGACTGACATTCTGGCCTACTTTCAGCCGATGCGACTTGTCTGTCGCTGAACAGTCGCTTTTTATGTATTCAGCACCTATGTATAATGTTGTAAAAATGCTCTAGAAGCTAAAGTCGCAGAAATGTCACACATATTTGGCCTGCAACTTTCTGTGCGACAAATTCAGACAGGAAAAATCAGTATAAATCCTTAGAAAATTATCCCCCAGTGTCTCCATCTGCTGGCGGTATTGAATAAGCATTGCTGCACTGATGGGGTATGCATTAGACGAAAAAAAGAAGAAAAAGAAGAATAATACGCCCAGAAAAGAGGCGAAAAGGAGAAAAACGTAAAAAAACGTGAAAAAAAAGTAAGAGGAAGAGAAGGGAAAAAAAGGTGGAAATGGGTTTAAAAGTGATTTCGGCGGAGAAATATATATATATATATATATATATATATACGCGCACACACACACATATATATAAACGTATTCTCCGTTGAGATATTGCAGCCGCTGCTGTGTCCAGGCCCAGGAGCCTTAGCACTGTGCTGTGATGTCACTCAATACCACTGACATCACTAGGTGTAAACAACATCTCTCCTTTGCTGTGTATGTGACTATGGAGCTGTTTGGTGATGTCGTCTATTATGGCCTTCATAGAAGCAACAGGAGATTGTTGCATCCATCTAGAACCCTCAGAACTACAGTGCTATGATGTCACTCACTTCCACAGGCCTTGCAGAGTGTAAACAACAACAACCCAGCTTTGTTGTGTATGTAACCATAGGGATTTGTGATGTCACCTAGAACCTTCACAGCAGCGACAGCTTTATGAGGAGCATCAGCACTGCTCTGCCTGAGCAGAACCATCACCGCCATAGGTTGTCAAATAACCCGGGTTTAACCCACACAGGTAAGTCCAATGGGGTGCAGGCATGTCCTCTATGCTTACAGCTTCCCGTGGGTGTTGGTTTGATACCGTTTGGGGACAGCCAAGGAGGCATCTGCAGGCAACAAAGGTAGGTGTGTGCTTGTGTGTGTGTTTCCTATGCAGATCCTAAGCCCAGTGTCACATGCAAGTAGGAGGAGTAAGAAGGGTTCCTGGCAAATCCGGGTTATGGATTGCATTTAAAAAGGCCCCGTGGGAGTGCAATGGGCCCCTGTCTTGCTGCTTAGCAATAATGGTATGGGTTTAGGTTCTGCTGTGTGTACTGGTGGTTGACTGCCCCCCAGCCCAGAGTGTGCATGGAAAATTGTCTGGCAGCCTCCCTGACAGCAAGCAGTGATAGTGCCCATGAAGGGCACCTTGTTGGGCCCGCCCCTTTCACGGTTATCGCTTCTCGGCCTTTTGGCTAAGATCAAGTGTAGTATCTGTTCTTATCAGTTTAATATCTGATACGTCCCCTATCTGGGGACCATATATTAAATGGATTTTTGAGAACGGGGGCCGATTTCGAAGCTTGCTTCCGTCGCCCTATGCATTGACCCGATATGGCAGTATCTTCGGGTACAGTGCACCACCCCCTTACAGGGTTAAAAAGAAAGATTCCTACTTTCATTGCTACCTGCTTGCTGGCTAGCCAGCTAGCCAGCCCTGTGGGCCTTGCTGCTGCTGCAGCCAAAAAACAAAAGGTGGTGCTGCTGCTGCTTCTGCTGCTTCTGCTTCTGCTTGTGTCTGGCCGCTGTTGGAGCGTCCAGGCACAGGACTTCTGCTGCTGCTGACTAAATGGCCTCCTTAATTGGATCATTTGAGTAGCCAGCACACCTGTGCAGGTAGGGCATGACATGATAGGCAGCTGCCTTGATAGCGGGTGGGTGCTGAATGTTCCTAATTGACAAAATAAGATTAATGCTTATGAAGAAATATAAAATCTCATCCCTTCCCCAATATCGCGCCACACCCCTACCCCTTAATTCCCTGGTTGAACTTGATGGACATATGTCTTTTTTCGACCGTACTAACTATGTAACTATGTAACATAACATGGGGGGGGGGGGTCTCCTGGCTGTTCACACAGGTGTGTCATTGCTGTACATTGACCATGCATTGCTTCTGTGGTATTGCAAAGGCAAAGACAAATGCTTCCAGCCATCCATTGCACTAATGGATTGGTCATCAGCTGGCTGTCTATGTCCCGCATCAATATAGACCAAAGTACAGAGGGTTAGGCTATGCTATTGTGCACCTACCTGATGCATCAGAAGGTGCGAGGCCCTTGCTAAATTCTGTGCACAGACTTTGAGATCTATACTTTAGACTGTATCTAAACCTGCTCCAACATGGACTGACATTCTGGCCTACTTTCAGCCGATGCGACTTGTCTGTCGCTGAACAGTCGCTTTTTATGTATTCAGCACCTATGTATAATGTTGTAAAAATGCTCTAGAAGCTAAAGTCGCAGAAATGTCACACATATTTGGCCTGCAACTTTCTGTGCGACAAATTCAGACAGGAAAAATCAGTATAAATCCTTAGAAAATTATCCCCCAGTGTCTCCATCTGCTGGCGGTATTGAATAAGCATTGCTGCACTGATGGGGTATGCATTAGACGAAAAAAAAGAAGAAAAAGAAGAATAATATGCCCAGAAAAGAGGCGAAAAGGAGAAAAACGTAAAAAAAACGTGAAAAAAAAGTAAGAGGAAGAGAAGGGAAAAAAAGGTGGAAATGGGTTTAAAAGTGATTTCGGCGGAGAAATATATATATATATATATATATATATATATATATATATATATATATATACGCGCACACACACACATATATATAAACGTATTCTCCGTTGAGATATTGCAGCCGCTGCTGTGTCCAGGCCCAGGAGCCTTAGCACTGTGCTGTGATGTCACTCAATACCACTGACATCACTAGGTGTAAACAACATCTCTCCTTTGCTGTGTATGTGACTATGGAGCTGTTTGGTGATGTCGTCTATTATGGCCTTCATAGAAGCAACAGGAGATTGTTGCATCCATCTAGAACCCTCAGAACTACAGTGCTATGATGTCACTCACTTCCACAGGCCTTGCAGAGTGTAAACAACAACAACCCAGCTTTGTTGTGTATGTAACCATAGGGATTTGTGATGTCACCTAGAACCTTCACAGCAGCGACAGCTTTATGAGGAGCATCAGCACTGCTCTGCCTGAGCAGAACCATCACCGCCATAGGTTGTCAAATAACCCGGGTTTAACCCACACAGGTAAGTCCAATGGGGTGCAGGCATGTCCTCTATGCTTACAGCTTCCCGTGGGTGTTGGTTTGATACCGTTTGGGGACAGCCAAGGAGGCATCTGCAGGCAACAAAGGTAGGTGTGTGCTTGTGTGTGTGTTTCCTATGCAGATCCTAAGCCCAGTGTCACATGCAAGTAGGAGGAGTAAGAAGGGTTCCTGGCAAATCCGGGTTATGGATTGCATTTAAAAAGGCCCCGTGGGAGTGCAATGAGCCCCTGTCTTGCTGCTTAGCAATAATGGTATGGGTTTAGGTTCTGCTGTGTGTACTGGTGGTTGACTGCCCCCCAGCCCAGAGTGTGCATGGAAAATTGTCTGGCAGCCTCCCTGACAGCAAGCAGTGATAGTGCCCATGAAGGGCACCTTGTTGGGCCCGCCCCTTTCACGGTTATCGCTTCTCGGCCTTTTGGCTAAGATCAAGTGTAGTATCTGTTCTTATCAGTTTAATATCTGATACGTCCCCTATCTGGGGACCATATATTAAATGGATTTTTGAGAACGGGGGCCGATTTCGAAGCTTGCTTCCGTCGCCCTATGCATTGACCCGATATGGCAGTATCTTCGGGTACAGTGCACCACCCCCTTACAGGGTTAAAAAGAAAGATTCCTACTTTCATTGCTACCTGCTTGCTGGCTAGCCAGCTAGCCAGCCCTGTGGGCCTTGCTGCTGCTGCAGCCAAAAAACAAAAGGTGGTGCTGCTGCTGCTTCTGCTGCTTCTGCTTCTGCTTGTGTCTGGCCGCTGTTGGAGCATCCAGGCACAGGACTTCTGCTGCTGCTGACTAAATGGCCTCCTTAATTGGATCATTTGAGTAGCCAGCACACCTGTGCAGGTAGGGCATGACATGATAGGCAGCTGCCTTGATAGCGGGTGGGTGCTGAATGTTCCTAATTGACAAAATAAGATTAATGCTTATGAAGAAATATAAAATCTCATCCCTTCCCCAATATCGCGCCACACCCCTACCCCTTAATTCCCTGGTTGAACTTGATGGACATATGTCTTTTTTCGACCGTACTAACTATGTAACTATGTAACATAACATGGGGGGGGGGTCTCCTGGCTGTTCACACAGGTGTGTCATTGCTGTACATTGACCATGCATTGCTTCTGTGGTATTGCAAAGGCAAAGACAAATGCTTCCAGCCATCCATTGCACTAATGGATTGGTCATCAGCTGGCTGTCTATGTCCCGCATCAATATAGACCAAAGTACAGAGGGTTAGGCTATGCTATTGTGCACCTACCTGATGCATCAGAAGGTGCGAGGCCCTTGCTAAATTCTGTGCACAGACTTTGAGATCTATACTTTAGACTGTATCTAAACCTGCTCCAACATGGACTGACATTCTGGCCTACTTTCAGCCGATGCGACTTGTCTGTCGCTGAACAGTCGCTTTTTATGTATTCAGCACCTATGTATAATGTTGTAAAAATGCTCTAGAAGCTAAAGTCGCAGAAATGTCACACATATTTGGCCTGCAACTTTCTGTGCGACAAATTCAGACAGGAAAAATCAGTATAAATCCTTAGAAAATTATCCCCCAGTGTCTCCATCTGCTGGCGGTATTGAATAAGCATTGCTGCACTGATGGGGTATGCATTAGACGAAAAAAAGAAGAAAAAGAAGAATAATACGCCCAGAAAAGAGGCGAAAAGGAGAAAAACGTAAAAAAACGTGAAAAAAAAGTAAGAGGAAGAGAAGGGAAAAAAAGGTGGAAATGGGTTTAAAAGTGATTTCGGCGGAGAAATATATATATATATATATATATATATATATATATATATATATATATACGCGCACACACACACATATATATAAACGTATTCTCCGTTGAGATATTGCAGCCGCTGCTGTGTCCAGGCCCAGGAGCCTTAGCACTGTGCTGTGATGTCACTCAATACCACTGACATCACTAGGTGTAAACAACATCTCTCCTTTGCTGTGTATGTGACTATGGAGCTGTTTGGTGATGTCGTCTATTATGGCCTTCATAGAAGCAACAGGAGATTGTTGCATCCATCTAGAACCCTCAGAACTACAGTGCTATGATGTCACTCACTTCCACAGGCCTTGCAGAGTGTAAACAACAACAACCCAGCTTTGTTGTGTATGTAACCATAGGGATTTGTGATGTCACCTAGAACCTTCACAGCAGCGACAGCTTTATGAGGAGCATCAGCACTGCTCTGCCTGAGCAGAACCATCACCGCCATAGGTTGTCAAATAACCCGGGTTTAACCCACACAGGTAAGTCCAATGGGGTGCAGGCATGTCCTCTATGCTTACAGCTTCCCGTGGGTGTTGGTTTGATACCGTTTGGGGACAGCCAAGGAGGCATCTGCAGGCAACAAAGGTAGGTGTGTGCTTGTGTGTGTGTTTCCTATGCAGATCCTAAGCCCAGTGTCACATGCAAGTAGGAGGAGTAAGAAGGGTTCCTGGCAAATCCGGGTTATGGATTGCATTTAAAAAGGCCCCGTGGGAGTGCAATGGGCCCCTGTCTTGCTGCTTAGCAATAATGGTATGGGTTTAGGTTCTGCTGTGTGTACTGGTGGTTGACTGCCCCCCAGCCCAGAGTGTGCATGGAAAATTGTCTGGCAGCCTCCCTGACAGCAAGCAGTGATAGTGCCCATGAAGGGCACCTTGTTGGGCCCGCCCCTTTCACGGTTATCGCTTCTCGGCCTTTTGGCTAAGATCAAGTGTAGTATCTGTTCTTATCAGTTTAATATCTGATACGTCCCCTATCTGGGGACCATATATTAAATGGATTTTTGAGAACGGGGGCCGATTTCGAAGCTTGCTTCCGTCGCCCTATGCATTGACCCGATATGGCAGTATCTTCGGGTACAGTGCACCACCCCCTTACAGGGTTAAAAAGAAAGATTCCTACTTTCATTGCTACCTGCTTGCTGGCTAGCCAGCTAGCCAGCCCTGTGGGCCTTGCTGCTGCTGCAGCCAAAAAACAAAAGGTGGTGCTGCTTCTGCTGCTTCTGCTTCTGCTTGTGTCTGGCCGCTGTTGGAGCGTCCAGGCACAGGACTTCTGCTGCTGCTGACTAAATGGCCTCCTTAATTGGATCATTTGAGTAGCCAGCACACCTGTGCAGGTAGGGCATGACATGATAGGCAGCTGCCTTGATAGCGGGTGGGTGCTGAATGTTCCTAATTGACAAAATAAGATTAATGCTTATGAAGAAATATAAAATCTCATCCCTTCCCCAATATCGCGCCACACCCCTACCCCTTAATTCCCTGGTTGAACTTGATGGACATATGTCTTTTTTCGACCGTACTAACTATGTAACTATGTAACATAACATGGGGGGGGAGGGGGGGGGGGTCTCCTGGCTGTTCACACAGGTGTGTCATTGCTGTACATTGACCATGCATTGCTTCTGTGGTATTGCAAAGGCAAAGACAAATGCTTCCAGCCATCCATTGCACTAATGGATTGGTCATCAGCTGGCTGTCTATGTCCCGCATCAATATAGACCAAAGTACAGAGGGTTAGGCTATGCTATTGTGCACCTACCTGATGCATCAGAAGGTGCGAGGCCCTTGCTAAATTCTGTGCACAGACTTTGAGATCTATACTTTAGACTGTATCTAAACCTGCTCCAACATGGACTGACATTCTGGCCTACTTTCAGCCGATGCGACTTGTCTGTCGCTGAACAGTCGCTTTTTATGTATTCAGCACCTATGTATAATGTTGTAAAAATGCTCTAGAAGCTAAAGTCGCAGAAATGTCACACATATTTGGCCTGCAACTTTCTGTGCGACAAATTCAGACAGGAAAAATCAGTATAAATCCTTAGAAAATTATCCCCCAGTGTCTCCATCTGCTGGCGGTATTGAATAAGCATTGCTGCACTGATGGGGTATGCATTAGACGAAAAAAAAAGAAGAAAAAGAAGAATAATACGCCCAGAAAAGAGGCGAAAAGGAGAAAAACGTAAAAAAACGTGAAAAAAAAGTAAGAGGAAGAGAAGGGAAAAAAAGGTGGAAATGGGTTTAAAAGTGATTTCGGCGGAGAAATATATATATATATATATATATATATATATATATATATACGCGCACACACACACATATATATAAACGTATTCTCCGTTGAGATATTGCAGCCGCTGCTGTGTCCAGGCCCAGGAGCCTTAGCACTGTGCTGTGATGTCACTCAATACCACTGACATCACTAGGTGTAAACAACATCTCTCCTTTGCTGTGTATGTGACTATGGAGCTGTTTGGTGATGTCGTCTATTATGGCCTTCATAGAAGCAACAGGAGATTGTTGCATCCATCTAGAACCCTCAGAACTACACTACAGTGCTATGATGTCACTCACTTCCACAGGCCTTGCAGAGTGTAAACAACAACAACCCAGCTTTGTTGTGTATGTAACCATAGGGATTTGTGATGTCACCTAGAACCTTCACAGCAGCGACAGCTTTATGAGGAGCATCAGCACTGCTCTGCCTGAGCAGAACCATCACCGCCATAGGTTGTCAAATAACCCGGGTTTAACCCACACAGGTAAGTCCAATGGGGTGCAGGCATGTCCTCTATGCTTACAGCTTCCCGTGGGTGTTGGTTTGATACCGTTTGGGGACAGCCAAGGAGGCATCTGCAGGCAACAAAGGTAGGTGTGTGCTTGTGTGTGTGTTTCCTATGCAGATCCTAAGCCCAGTGTCACATGCAAGTAGGAGGAGTAAGAAGGGTTCCTGGCAAATCCGGGTTATGGATTGCATTTAAAAAGGCCCCGTGGGAGTGCAATGGGCCCCTGTCTTGCTGCTTAGCAATAATGGTATGGGTTTAGGTTCTGCTGTGTGTACTGGTGGTTGACTGCCCCCCAGCCCAGAGTGTGCATGGAAAATTGTCTGGCAGCCTCCCTGACAGCAAGCAGTGATAGTGCCCATGAAGGGCACCTTGTTGGGCCCGCCCCTTTCACGGTTATCGCTTCTCGGCCTTTTGGCTAAGATCAAGTGTAGTATCTGTTCTTATCAGTTTAATATCTGATACGTCCCCTATCTGGGGACCATATATTAAATGGATTTTTGAGAACGGGGGCCGATTTCGAAGCTTGCTTCCGTCGCCCTATGCATTGACCCGATATGGCAGTATCTTCGGGTACAGTGCACCACCCCCTTACAGGGTTAAAAAGAAAGATTCCTACTTTCATTGCTACCTGCTTGCTGGCTAGCCAGCTAGCCAGCCCTGTGGGCCTTGCTGCTGCTGCAGCCAAAAAACAAAAGGTGGTGCTGCTGCTGCTTCTGCTGCTTCTGCTTCTGCTTGTGTCTGGCCGCTGTTGGAGCGTCCAGGCACAGGACTTCTGCTGCTGCTGACTAAACGGCCTCCTTAATTGGATCATTTGAGTAGCCAGCACACCTGTGCAGGTAGGGCATGACATGATAGGCAGCTGCCTTGATAGCGGGTGGGTGCTGAATGTTCCTAATTGACAAAATAAGATTAATGCTTATGAAGAAATATAAAATCTCATCCCTTCCCCAATATCGCGCCACACCCCTACCCCTTAATTCCCTGGTTGAACTTGATGGACATATGTCTTTTTTCGACCGTACTAACTATGTAACTATGTAACATAACATGGGGGGGGGGGGGGGTCTCCTGGCTGTTCACACAGGTGTGTCATTGCTGTACATTGACCATGCATTGCTTCTGTGGTATTGCAAAGGCAAAGACAAATGCTTCCAGCCATCCATTGCACTAATGGATTGGTCATCAGCTGGCTGTCTATGTCCCGCATCAATATAGACCAAAGTACAGAGGGTTAGGCTATGCTATTGTGCACCTACCTGATGCATCAGAAGGTGCGAGGCCCTTGCTAAATTCTGTGCACAGACTTTGAGATCTATACTTTAGACTGTATCTAAACCTGCTCCAACATGGACTGACATTCTGGCCACTTTCAGCCGATGCGACTTGTCTGTCGCTGAACAGTCGCTTTTTATGTATTCAGCACCTATGTATAATGTTGTAAAAATGCTCTAGAAGCTAAAGTCGCAGAAATGTCACACATATTTGGCCTGCAACTTTCTGTGCGACAAATTCAGACAGGAAAAATCAGTATAAATCCTTAGAAAATTATCCCCCAGTGTCTCCATCTGCTGGCGGTATTGAATAAGCATTGCTGCACTGATGGGGTATGCATTAGACGAAAAAAAAGAAGAAAAAGAAGAATAATACGCCCAGAAAAGAGGCGAAAAGGAGAAAAACGTAAAAAAACGTGAAAAAAAAGTAAGAGGAAGAGAAGGGAAAAAAAGGTGGAAATGGGTTTAAAAGTGATTTCGGCGGAGAAATATATATATATATATATATATATATATATATATATATATATATACGCGCACACACACACATATATATAAACGTATTCTCCGTTGAGATATTGCAGCCGCTGCTGTGTCCAGGCCCAGGAGCCTTAGCACTGTGCTGTGATGTCACTCAATACCACTGACATCACTAGGTGTAAACAACATCTCTCCTTTGCTGTGTATGTGACTATGGAGCTGTTTGGTGATGTCGTCTATTATGGCCTTCATAGAAGCAACAGGAGATTGTTGCATCCATCTAGAACCCTCAGAACTACAGTGCTATGATGTCACTCACTTCCACAGGCCTTGCAGAGTGTAAACAACAACAACCCAGCTTTGTTGTGTATGTAACCATAGGGATTTGTGATGTCACCTAGAACCTTCACAGCAGCGACAGCTTTATGAGGAGCATCAGCACTGCTCTGCCTGAGCAGAACCATCACCGCCATAGGTTGTCAAATAACCCGGGTTTAACCCACACAGGTAAGTCCAATGGGGTGCAGGCATGTCCTCTATGCTTACAGCTTCCCGTGGGTGTTGGTTTGATACCGTTTGGGGACAGCCAAGGAGGCATCTGCAGGCAACAAAGGTAGGTGTGTGCTTGTGTGTGTGTTTCCTATGCAGATCCTAAGCCCAGTGTCACATGCAAGTAGGAGGAGTAAGAAGGGTTCCTGGCAAATCCGGGTTATGGATTGCATTTAAAAAGGCCCCGTGGGAGTGCAATGGGCCCCTGTCTTGCTGCTTAGCAATAATGGTATGGGTTTAGGTTCTGCTGTGTGTACTGGTGGTTGACTGCCCCCCAGCCCAGAGTGTGCATGGAAAATTGTCTGGCAGCCTCCCTGACAGCAAGCAGTGATAGTGCCCATGAAGGGCACCTTGTTGGGCCCGCCCCTTTCACGGTTATCGCTTCTCGGCCTTTTGGCTAAGATCAAGTGTAGTATCTGTTCTTATCAGTTTAATATCTGATACGTCCCCTATCTGGGGACCATATATTAAATGGATTTTTGAGAACGGGGGCCGATTTCGAAGCTTGCTTCCGTCGCCCTATGCATTGACCCGATATGGCAGTATCTTCGGGTACAGTGCACCACCCCCTTACAGGGTTAAAAAGAAAGATTCCTACTTTCATTGCTACCTGCTTGCTGGCTAGCCAGCTAGCCAGCCCTGTGGGCCTTGCTGCTGCTGCAGCCAAAAAACAAAAGGTGGTGCTGCTGCTGCTTCTGCTGCTTCTGCTTCTGCTTGTGTCTGGCCGCTGTTGGAGCGTCCAGGCACAGGACTTCTGCTGCTGCTGACTAAATGGCCTCCTTAATTGGATCATTTGAGTAGCCAGCACACCTGTGCAGGTAGGGCATGACATGATAGGCAGCTGCCTTGATAGCGGGTGGGTGCTGAATGTTCCTAATTGACAAAATAAGATTAATGCTTATGAAGAAATATAAAATCTCATCCCTTCCCCAATATCGCGCCACACCCCTACCCCTTAATTCCCTGGTTGAACTTGATGGACATATGTCTTTTTTCGACCGTACTAACTATGTAACTATGTAACATAACATGGGGGGGGGGGGAGGGGGGGGGGGTCTCCTGGCTGTTCACACAGGTGTGTCATTGCTGTACATTGACCATGCATTGCTTCTGTGGTATTGCAAAGGCAAAGACAAATGCTTCCAGCCATCCATTGCACTAATGGATTGGTCATCAGCTGGCTGTCTATGTCCCGCATCAATATAGACCAAAGTACAGAGGGTTAGGCTATGCTATTGTGCACCTACCTGATGCATCAGAAGGTGCGAGGCCCTTGCTAAATTCTGTGCACAGACTTTGAGATCTATACTTTAGACTGTATCTAAACCTGCTCCAACATGGACTGACATTCTGGCCTACTTTCAGCCGATGCGACTTGTCTGTCGCTGAACAGTCGCTTTTTATGTATTCAGCACCTATGTATAATGTTGTAAAAATGCTCTAGAAGCTAAAGTCGCAGAAATGTCACACATATTTGGCCTGCAACTTTCTGTGCGACAAATTCAGACAGGAAAAATCAGTATAAATCCTTAGAAAATTATCCCCCAGTGTCTCCATCTGCTGGCGGTATTGAATAAGCATTGCTGCACTGATGGGGTATGCATTAGACGAAAAAAAAAGAAGAAAAAGAAGAATAATACGCCCAGAAAAGAGGCGAAAAGGAGAAAAACGTAAAAAAACGTGAAAAAAAAGTAAGAGGAAGAGAAGGGAAAAAAAGGTGGAAATGGGTTTAAAAGTGATTTCGGCGGAGAAATATATATATATATATATATATATATATATATATATATATACGCGCACACACACACATATATATAAACGTATTCTCCGTTGAGATATTGCAGCCGCTGCTGTGTCCAGGCCCAGGAGCCTTAGCACTGTGCTGTGATGTCACTCAATACCACTGACATCACTAGGTGTAAACAACATCTCTCCTTTGCTGTGTATGTGACTATGGAGCTGTTTGGTGATGTCGTCTATTATGGCCTTCATAGAAGCAACAGGAGATTGTTGCATCCATCTAGAACCCTCAGAACTACAGTGCTATGATGTCACTCACTTCCACAGGCCTTGCAGAGTGTAAACAACAACAACCCAGCTTTGTTGTGTATGTAACCATAGGGATTTGTGATGTCACCTAGAACCTTCACAGCAGCGACAGCTTTATGAGGAGCATCAGCACTGCTCTGCCTGAGCAGAACCATCACCGCCATAGGTTGTCAAATAACCCGGGTTTAACCCACACAGGTAAGTCCAATGGGGTGCAGGCATGTCCTCTATGCTTACAGCTTCCCGTGGGTGTTGGTTTGATACCGTTTGGGGACAGCCAAGGAGGCATCTGCAGGCAACAAAGGTAGGTGTGTGCTTGTGTGTGTGTTTCCTATGCAGATCCTAAGCCCAGTGTCACATGCAAGTAGGAGGAGTAAGAAGGGTTCCTGGCAAATCCGGGTTATGGATTGCATTTAAAAAGGCCCCGTGGGAGTGCAATGGGCCCCTGTCTTGCTGCTTAGCAATAATGGTATGGGTTTAGGTTCTGCTGTGTGTACTGGTGGTTGACTGCCCCCCAGCCCAGAGTGTGCATGGAAAATTGTCTGGCAGCCTCCCTGACAGCAAGCAGTGATAGTGCCCATGAAGGGCACCTTGTTGGGCCCGCCCCTTTCACGGTTATCGCTTCTCGGCCTTTTGGCTAAGATCAAGTGTAGTATCTGTTCTTATCAGTTTAATATCTGATACGTCCCCTATCTGGGGACCATATATTAAATGGATTTTTGAGAACGGGGGCCGATTTCGAAGCTTGCTTCCATCGCCCTATGCATTGACCCGATATGGCAGTATCTTCGGGTACAGTGCACCACCCCCTTACAGGGTTAAAAAGAAAGATTCCTACTTTCATTGCTACCTGCTTGCTGGCTAGCCAGCTAGCCAGCCCTGTGGGCCTTGCTGCTGCTACAGCCAAAAAACAAAAGGTGGTGCTTCTGCTGCTTCTGCTTCTGCTTGTGTCTGGCCGCTGTTGGAGCGTCCAGGCACAGGACTTCTGCTGCTGCTGACTAAACGGCCTCCTTAATTGGATCATTTGAGTAGCCAGCACACCTGTGCAGGTAGGGCATGACATGATAGGCAGCTGCCTTGATAGCGGGTGGGTGCTGAATGTTCCTAATTGACAAAATAAGATTAATGCTTATGAAGAAATATAAAATCTCATCCCTTCCCCAATATCGCGCCACACCCCTACCCCTTAATTCCCTGGTTGAACTTGATGGACATATGTCTTTTTTCGACCGTACTAACTATGTAACTATGTAACATAACATGGGGGGGGGGGGGGGTCTCCTGGCTGTTCACACAGGTGTGTCATTGCTGTACATTGACCATGCATTGCTTCTGTGGTATTGCAAAGGCAAAGACAAATGCTTCCAGCCATCCATTGCACTAATGGATTGGTCATCAGCTGGCTGTCTATGTCCCGCATCAATATAGACGAAAGTACAGAGGGTTAGGCTATGCTATTGTGCACCTACCTGATGCATCAGAAGGTGCGAGGCCCTTGCTAAATTCTGTGCACAGACTTTGAGATCTATACTTTAGACTGTATCTAAACCTGCTCCAACATGGACTGACATTCTGGCCTACTTTCAGCCGATGCGACTTGTCTGTCGCTGAACAGTCGCTTTTTATGTATTCAGCACCTATGTATAATGTTGTAAAAATGCTCTAGAAGCTAAAGTCGCAGAAATGTCACACATATTTGGCCTGCAACTTTCTGTGCGACAAATTCAGACAGGAAAAATCAGTATAAATCCTTAGAAAATTATCCCCCAGTGTCTCCATCTGCTGGCGGTATTGAATAAGCATTGCTGCACTGATGGGGTATGCATTAGACGAAAAAAAAGAAGAAAAAGAAGAATAATACGCCCAGAAAAGAGGCGAAAAGGAGAAAAACGTAAAAAAACGTGAAAAAAAAGTAAGAGGAAGAGAAGGGAAAAAAAGGTGGAAATGGGTTTAAAAGTGATTTCGGCGGAGAAATATATATATATATATATATATATATATATATATATATATATACGCGCACACACACACATATATATAAACGTATTCTCCGTTGAGATATTGCAGCCGCTGCTGTGTCCAGGCCCAGGAGCCTTAGCACTGTGCTGTGATGTCACTCAATACCACTGACATCACTAGGTGTAAACAACATCTCTCCTTTGCTGTGTATGTGACTATGGAGCTGTTTGGTGATGTCGTCTATTATGGCCTTCATAGAAGCAACAGGAGATTGTTGCATCCATCTAGAACCCTCAGAACTACAGTGCTATGATGTCACTCACTTCCACAGGCCTTGCAGAGTGTAAACAACAACAACCCAGCTTTGTTGTGTATGTAACCATAGGGATTTGTGATGTCACCTAGAACCTTCACAGCAGCGACAGCTTTATGAGGAGCATCAGCACTGCTCTGCCTGAGCAGAACCATCACCGCCATAGGTTGTCAAATAACCCGGGTTTAACCCACACAGGTAAGTCCAATGGGGTGCAGGCATGTCCTCTATGCTTACAGCTTCCCGTGGGTGTTGGTTTGATACCGTTTGGGGACAGCCAAGGAGGCATCTGCAGGCAACAAAGGTAGGTGTGTGCTTGTGTGTGTGTTTCCTATGCAGATCCTAAGCCCAGTGTCACATGCAAGTAGGAGGAGTAAGAAGGGTTCCTGGCAAATCCGGGTTATGGATTGCATTTAAAAAGGCCCCGTGGGAGTGCAATGGGCCCCTGTCTTGCTGCTTAGCAATAATGGTATGGGTTTAGGTTCTGCTGTGTGTACTGGTGGTTGACTGCCCCCCAGCCCAGAGTGTGCATGGAAAATTGTCTGGCAGCCTCCCTGACAGCAAGCAGTGATAGTGCCCATGAAGGGCACCTTGTTGGGCCCGCCCCTTTCACGGTTATCGCTTCTCGGCCTTTTGGCTAAGATCAAGTGTAGTATCTGTTCTTATCAGTTTAATATCTGATACGTCCCCTATCTGGGGACCATATATTAAATGGATTTTTGAGAACGGGGGCCGATTTCGAAGCTTGCTTCCATCGCCCTATGCATTGACCCGATATGGCAGTATCTTCGGGTACAGTGCACCACCCCCTTACAGGGTTAAAAAGAAAGATTCCTACTTTCATTGCTACCTGCTTGCTGGCTAGCCAGCTAGCCAGCCCTGTGGGCCTTGCTGCTGCTGCAGCCAAAAAACAAAAGGTGGTGCTTCTGCTGCTTCTGCTTCTGCTTGTGTCTGGCCGCTGTTGGAGCGTCCAGGCACAGGACTTCTGCTGCTGCTGACTAAACGGCCTCCTTAATTGGATCATTTGAGTAGCCAGCACACCTGTGCAGGTAGGGCATGACATGATAGGCAGCTGCCTTGATAGCGGGTGGGTGCTGAATGTTCCTAATTGACAAAATAAGATTAATGCTTATGAAGAAATATAAAATCTCATCCCTTCCCCAATATCGCGCCACACCCCTACCCCTTAATTCCCTGGTTGAACTTGATGGACATATGTCTTTTTTCGACCGTACTAACTATGTAACTATGTAACATAACATGGGGGGGGGGGGGGGTCTCCTGGCTGTTCACACAGGTGTGTCATTGCTGTACATTGACCATGCATTGCTTCTGTGGTATTGCAAAGGCAAAGACAAATGCTTCCAGCCATCCATTGCACTAATGGATTGGTCATCAGCTGGCTGTCTATGTCCCGCATCAATATAGACGAAAGTACAGAGGGTTAGGCTATGCTATTGTGCACCTACCTGATGCATCAGAAGGTGCGAGGCCCTTGCTAAATTCTGTGCACAGACTTTGAGATCTATACTTTAGACTGTATCTAAACCTGCTCCAACATGGACTGACATTCTGGCCTACTTTCAGCCGATGCGACTTGTCTGTCGCTGAACAGTCGCTTTTTATGTATTCAGCACCTATGTATAATGTTGTAAAAATGCTCTAGAAGCTAAAGTCGCAGAAATGTCACACATATTTGGCCTGCAACTTTCTGTGCGACAAATTCAGACAGGAAAAATCAGTATAAATCCTTAGAAAATTATCCCCCAGTGTCTCCATCTGCTGGCGGTATTGAATAAGCATTGCTGCACTGATGGGGTATGCATTAGACGAAAAAAAAGAAGAAAAAGAAGAATAATACGCCCAGAAAAGAGGCGAAAAGGAGAAAAACGTAAAAAAACGTGAAAAAAAAGTAAGAGGAAGAGAAGGGAAAAAAAGGTGGAAATGGGTTTAAAAGTGATTTCGGCGGAGAAATATATATATATATATATATATATATATATATATATATATATATACGCGCACACACACACATATATATAAACGTATTCTCCGTTGAGATATTGCAGCCGCTGCTGTGTCCAGGCCCAGGAGCCTTAGCACTGTGCTGTGATGTCACTCAATACCACTGACATCACTAGGTGTAAACAACATCTCTCCTTTGCTGTGTATGTGACTATGGAGCTGTTTGGTGATGTCGTCTATTATGGCCTTCATAGAAGCAACAGGAGATTGTTGCATCCATCTAGAACCCTCAGAACTACAGTGCTATGATGTCACTCACTTCCACAGGCCTTGCAGAGTGTAAACAACAACAACCCAGCTTTGTTGTGTATGTAACCATAGGGATTTGTGATGTCACCTAGAACCTTCACAGCAGCGACAGCTTTATGAGGAGCATCAGCACTGCTCTGCCTGAGCAGAACCATCACCGCCATAGGTTGTCAAATAACCCGGGTTTAACCCACACAGGTAAGTCCAATGGGGTGCAGGCATGTCCTCTATGCTTACAGCTTCCCGTGGGTGTTGGTTTGATACCGTTTGGGGACAGCCAAGGAGGCATCTGCAGGCAACAAAGGTAGGTGTGTGCTTGTGTGTGTGTTTCCTATGCAGATCCTAAGCCCAGTGTCACATGCAAGTAGGAGGAGTAAGAAGGGTTCCTGGCAAATCCGGGTTATGGATTGCATTTAAAAAGGCCCCGTGGGAGTGCAATGGGCCCCTGTCTTGCTGCTTAGCAATAATGGTATGGGTTTAGGTTCTGCTGTGTGTACTGGTGGTTGACTGCCCCCCAGCCCAGAGTGTGCATGGAAAATTGTCTGGCAGCCTCCCTGACAGCAAGCAGTGATAGTGCCCATGAAGGGCACCTTGTTGGGCCCGCCCCTTTCACGGTTATCGCTTCTCGGCCTTTTGGCTAAGATCAAGTGTAGTATCTGTTCTTATCAGTTTAATATCTGATACGTCCCCTATCTGGGGACCATATATTAAATGGATTTTTGAGAACGGGGGCCGATTTTGAAGCTTGCTTCCGTCGCCCTATGCATTGACCCGATATGGCAGTATCTTCGGGTACAGTGCACCACCCCCTTACAGGGTTAAAAAGAAAGATTCCTACTTTCATTGCTACCTGCTTGCTGGCTAGCCAGCTAGCCAGCCCTGTGGGCCTTGCTGCTGCTGCAGCCAAAAAACAAAAGGTGGTGCTGCTGCTGCTTCTGCTGCTTCTGCTTCTGCTTGTGTCTGGCCGCTGTTGGAGCGTCCAGGCACAGGACTTCTGCTGCTGCTGACTAAATGGCCTCCTTAATTGGATCATTTGAGTAGCCAGCACACCTGTGCAGGTAGGGCATGACATGATAGGCAGCTGCCTTGATAGCGGGTGGGTGCTGAATGTTCCTAATTGACAAAATAAGATTAATGCTTATGAAGAAATATAAAATCTCATCCCTTCCCCAATATCGCGCCACACCCCTACCCCTTAATTCCCTGGTTGAACTTGATGGACATATGTCTTTTTTCGACCGTACTAACTATGTAACTATGTAACATAACATGGGGGGGGGGGGGGGGGTCTCCTGGCTGTTCACACAGGTGTGTCATTGCTGTACATTGACCATGCATTGCTTCTGTGGTATTGCAAAGGCAAAGACAAATGCTTCCAGCCATCCATTGCACTAATGGATTGGTCATCAGCTGGCTGTCTATGTCCCGCATCAATATAGACCAAAGTACAGAGGGTTAGGCTATGCTATTGTGCACCTACCTGATGCATCAGAAGGTGCGAGGCCCTTGCTAAATTCTGTGCACAGACTTTGAGATCTATACTTTAGACTGTATCTAAACCTGCTCCAACATGGACTGACATTCTGGCCTACTTTCAGCCGATGCGACTTGTCTGTCGCTGAACAGTCGCTTTTTATGTATTCAGCACCTATGTATAATGTTGTAAAAATGCTCTAGAAGCTAAAGTCGCAGAAATGTCACACATATTTGGCCTGCAACTTTCTGTGCGACAAATTCAGACAGGAAAAATCAGTATAAATCCTTAGAAAATTATCCCCCAGTGTCTCCTTCTGCTGGCGGTATTGAATAAGCATTGCTGCACTGATGGGGTATGCATTAGACGAAAAAAAAGAAGAAAAAGAAGAATAATACGCCCAGAAAAGAGGCGAAAAGGAGAAAAACGTAAAAAAACGTGAAAAAAAAGTAAGAGGAAGAGAAGGGAAAAAAAGGTGGAAATGGGTTTAAAAGTGATTTCGGCGGAGAAATATATATATATATATATATATATATATATATATATACGCGCACACACACACATATATATAAACGTATTCTCCGTTGAGATATTGCAGCCGCTGCTGTGTCCAGGCCCAGGAGCCTTAGCACTGTGCTGTGATGTCACTCAATACCACTGACATCACTAGGTGTAAACAACATCTCTCCTTTGCTGTGTATGTGACTATGGAGCTGTTTGGTGATGTCGTCTATTATGGCCTTCATAGAAGCAACAGGAGATTGTTGCATCCATCTAGAACCCTCAGAACTACAGTGCTATGATGTCACTCACTTCCACAGGCCTTGCAGAGTGTAAACAACAACAACCCAGCTTTGTTGTGTATGTAACCATAGGGATTTGTGATGTCACCTAGAACCTTCACAGCAGCGACAGCTTTATGAGGAGCATCAGCACTGCTCTGCCTGAGCAGAACCATCACCGCCATAGGTTGTCAAATAACCCGGGTTTAACCCACACAGGTAAGTCCAATGGGGTGCAGGCATGTCCTCTATGCTTACAGCTTCCCGTGGGTGTTGGTTTGATACCGTTTGGGGACAGCCAAGGAGGCATCTGCAGGCAACAAAGGTAGGTGTGTGCTTGTGTGTGTGTTTCCTATGCAGATCCTAAGCCCAGTGTCACATGCAAGTAGGAGGAGTAAGAAGGGTTCCTGGCAAATCCGGGTTATGGATTGCATTTAAAAAGGCCCCGTGGGAGTGCAATGGGCCCCTGTCTTGCTGCTTAGCAATAATGGTATGGGTTTAGGTTCTGCTGTGTGTACTGGTGGTTGACTGCCCCCCAGCCCAGAGTGTGCATGGAAAATTGTCTGGCAGCCTCCCTGACAGCAAGCAGTGATAGTGCCCATGAAGGGCACCTTGTTGGGCCCGCCCCTTTCACGGTTATCGCTTCTCGGCCTTTTGGCTAAGATCAAGTGTAGTATCTGTTCTTATCAGTTTAATATCTGATACGTCCCCTATCTGGGGACCATATATTAAATGGATTTTTGAGAACGGGGGCCGATTTCGAAGCTTGCTTCCGTCGCCCTATGCATTGACCCGATATGGCAGTATCTTCGGGTACAGTGCACCACCCCCTTACAGGGTTAAAAAGAAAGATTCCTACTTTCATTGCTACCTGCTTGCTGGCTAGCCAGCTAGCCAGCCCTGTGGGCCTTGCTGCTGCTGCAGCCAAAAAACAAAAGGTGGTGCTGCTGCTGCTTCTGCTGCTTCT
Source organism: Hyla sarda (assembly GCF_029499605.1). Classification (NCBI taxonomy): domain Eukaryota; kingdom Metazoa; phylum Chordata; class Amphibia; order Anura; family Hylidae; genus Hyla; species Hyla sarda. The sequence goes on from NW_026610508.1 coordinate 136,231, forward strand.
GCTTCTGCTTGTGTCTGGCCGCTGTTGGAGCGTCCAGGCACAGGACTTCTGCTGCTGCTGACTAAACGGCCTCCTTAATTGGATCATTTGAGTAGCCAGCACACCTGTGCAGGTAGGGCATGACATGATAGGCAGCTGCCTTGATAGCGGGTGGGTGCTGAATGTTCCTAATTGACAAAATAAGATTAATGCTTATGAAGAAATATAAAATCTCATCCCTTCCCCAATATCGCGCCACACCCCTACCCCTTAATTCCCTGGTTGAACTTGATGGACATATGTCTTTTTTCGACCGTACTAACTATGTAACTATGTAACATAACATGGGGGGGGGGGGGGGTCTCCTGGCTGTTCACACAGGTGTGTCATTGCTGTACATTGACCATGCATTGCTTCTGTGGTATTGCAAAGGCAAAGACAAATGCTTCCAGCCATCCATTGCACTAATGGATTGGTCATCAGCTGGCTGTCTATGTCCCGCATCAATATAGACCAAAGTACAGAGGGTTAGGCTATGCTATTGTGCACCTACCTGATGCATCAGAAGGTGCGAGGCCCTTGCTAAATTCTGTGCACAGACTTTGAGATCTATACTTTAGACTGTATCTAAACCTGCTCCAACATGGACTGACATTCTGGCCTACTTTCAGCCGATGCGACTTGTCTGTCGCTGAACAGTCGCTTTTTATGTATTCAGCACCTATGTATAATGTTGTAAAAATGCTCTAGAAGCTAAAGTCGCAGAAATGTCACACATATTTGGCCTGCAACTTTCTGTGCGACAAATTCAGACAGGAAAAATCTGTATAAATCCTTAGAAAATTATCCCCCAGTGTCTCCATCTGCTGGCGGTATTGAATAAGCATTGCTGCACTGATGGGGTATGCATTAGACGAAAAAAAAGAAGAAAAAGAAGAATAATACGCCCAGAAAAGAGGCGAAAAGGAGAAAAACGTAAAAAAACGTGAAAAAAAAGTAAGAGGAAGAGAAGGGAAAAAAAGGTGGAAATGGGTTTAAAAGTGATTTCGGCGGAGAAATATATATATATATATATATATATATATATATATATATACGCGCACACACACACATATATATAAGCGTATTCTCCGTTGAGATATTGCAGCCGCTGCTGTGTCCAGGCCCAGGAGCCTTAGCACTGTGCTGTGATGTCACTCAATACCACTGACATCACTAGGTGTAAACAACATCTCTCCTTTGCTGTGTATGTGACTATGGAGCTGTTTGGTGATGTCGTCTATTATGGCCTTCATAGAAGCAACAGGAGATTGTTGCATCCATCTAGAACCCTCAGAACTACAGTGCTATGATGTCACTCACTTCCACAGGCCTTGCAGAGTGTAAACAACAACAACCCAGCTTTGTTGTGTATGTAACCATAGGGATTTGTGATGTCACCTAGAACCTTCACAACAGCGACAGCTTTATGAGGAGCATCAGCACTGCTCTGCCTGAGCAGAACCATCACCGCCATAGGTTGTCAAATAACCCGGGTTTAACCCACACAGGTAAGTCCAATGGGGTGCAGGCATGTCCTCTATGCTTACAGCTTCCCGTGGGTGTTGGTTTGATACCGTTTGGGGACAGCCAAGGAGGCATCTGCAGGCAACAAAGGTAGGTGTGTGCTTGTGTGTGTGTTTCCTATGCAGATCCTAAGCCCAGTGTCACATGCAAGTAGGAGGAGTAAGAAGGGTTCCTGGCAAATCCGGGTTATGGATTGCATTTAAAAAGGCCCCGTGGGAGTGCAATGGGCCCCTGTCTTGCTGCTTAGCAATAATGGTATGGGTTTAGGTTCTGCTGTGTGTACTGGTGGTTGACTGCCCCCCAGCCCAGAGTGTGCATGGAAAATTGTCTGGCAGCCTCCCTGACAGCAAGCAGTGATAGTGCCCATGAAGGGCACCTTGTTGGGCCCGCCCCTTTCACGGTTATCGCTTCTCGGCCTTTTGGCTAAGATCAAGTGTAGTATCTGTTCTTATCAGTTTAATATCTGATACGTCCCCTATCTGGGGACCATATATTAAATGGATTTTTGAGAACGGGGGCCGATTTCGAAGCTTGCTTCCGTCGCCCTATGCATTGACCCGATATGGCAGTATCTTCGGGTACAGTGCACCACCCCCTTACAGGGTTAAAAAGAAAGATTCCTACTTTCATTGCTACCTGCTTGCTGGCTAGCCAGCTAGCCAGCCCTGTGGGCCTTGCTGCTGCTGCAGCCAAAAAACAAAAGGTGGTGCTGCTGCTGCTTCTGCTGCTTCTGCTTCTGCTTGTGTCTGGCCGCTGTTGGAGCGTCCAGGCACAGGACTTCTGCTGCTGCTGACTAAATGGCCTCCTTAATTGGATCATTTGAGTAGCCAGCACACCTGTGCAGGTAGGGCATGACATGATAGGCAGCTGCCTTGATAGCGGGTGGGTGCTGAATGTTCCTAATTGACAAAATAAGATTAATGCTTATGAAGAAATATAAAATCTCATCCTTCCCCAATATCGCGCCACACCCCTACCCCTTAATTCCCTGGTTGAACTTGATGGACATATGTCTTTTTTCGACCGTACTAACTATGTAACTATGTAACATAACATGGGGGGGGGGGGGGTCTCCTGGCTGTTCACACAGGTGTGTCATTGCTGTACATTGACCATGCATTGCTTCTGTGGTATTGCAAAGGCAAAGACAAATGCTTCCAGCCATCCATTGCACTAATGGATTGGTCATCAGCTGGCTGTCTATGTCCCGCATCAATATAGACCAAAGTACAGAGGGTTAGGCTATGCTATTGTGCACCTACCTGATGCATCAGAAGGTGCGAGGCCCTTGCTAAATTCTGTGCACAGACTTTGAGATCTATACTTTAGACTGTATCTAAACCTGCTCCAACATGGACTGACATTCTGGCCTACTTTCAGCCGATGCGACTTGTCTGTCGCTGAACAGTCGCTTTTTATGTATTCAGCACCTATGTATAATGTTGTAAAAATGCTCTAGAAGCTAAAGTCGCAGAAATGTCACACATATTTGGCCTGCAACTTTCTGTGCGACAAATTCAGACAGGAAAAATCAGTATAAATCCTTAGAAAATTATCCCCCAGTGTCTCCATCTGCTGGCGGTATTGAATAAGCATTGCTGCACTGATGGGGTATGCATTAGACGAAAAAAAAGAAGAAAAAGAAGAATAATACGCCCAGAAAAGAGGCGAAAAGGAGAAAAACGTACAAAAACGTGAAAAAAAAGTAAGAGGAAGAGAAGGGAAAAAAAGGTGGAAATGGGTTTAAAAGTGATTTCGGCGGAGAAATATATATATATATATATATATATATATATATATATATATATATACGCGCACACACACACATATATATAAACGTATTCTCCGTTGAGATATTGCAGCCGCTGCTGTGTCCAGGCCCAGGAGCCTTAGCACTGTGCTGTGATGTCACTCAATACCACTGACATCACTAGGTGTAAACAACATCTCTCCTTTGCTGTGTATGTGACTATGGAGCTGTTTGGTGATGTCGTCTATTATGGCCTTCATAGAAGCAACAGGAGATTGTTGCATCCATCTAGAACCCTCAGAACTACAGTGCTATGATGTCACTCACTTCCACAGGCCTTGCAGAGTGTAAACAACAACAACCCAGCTTTGTTGTGTATGTAACCATAGGGATTTGTGATGTCACCTAGAACCTTCACAGCAGCGACAGCTTTATGAGGAGCATCAGCACTGCTCTGCCTGAGCAGAACCATCACCGCCATAGGTTGTCAAATAACCCGGGTTTAACCCACACAGGTAAGTCCAATGGGGTGCAGGCATGTCCTCTATGCTTACAGCTTCCCGTGGGTGTTGGTTTGATACCGTTTGGGGACAGCCAAGGAGGCATCTGCAGGCAACAAAGGTAGGTGTGTGCTTGTGTGTGTGTTTCCTATGCAGATCCTAAGCCCAGTGTCACATGCAAGTAGGAGGAGTAAGAAGGGTTCCTGGCAAATCCGGGTTATGGATTGCATTTAAAAAGGCCCCGTGGGAGTGCAATGGGCCCCTGTCTTGCTGCTTAGCAATAATGGTATGGGTTTAGGTTCTGCTGTGTGTACTGGTGGTTGACTGCCCCCCAGCCCAGAGTGTGCATGGAAAATTGTCTGGCAGCCTCCCTGACAGCAAGCAGTGATAGTGCCCATGAAGGGCACCTTGTTGGGCCCGCCCCTTTCACGGTTATCGCTTCTCGGCCTTTTGGCTAAGATCAAGTGTAGTATCTGTTCTTATCAGTTTAATATCTGATACGTCCCCTATCTGGGGACCATATATTAAATGGATTTTTGAGAACGGGGGCCGATTTCGAAGCTTGCTTCCGTCGCCCTATGCATTGACCCGATATGGCAGTATCTTCGGGTACAGTGCACCACCCCCTTACAGGGTTAAAAAGAAAGATTCCTACTTTCATTGCTACCTGCTTGCTGGCTAGCCAGCTAGCCAGCCCTGTGGGCCTTGCTGCTGCTGCAGCCAAAAAACAAAAGGTGGTGCTGCTGCTGCTTCTGCTGCTTCTGCTTCTGCTTGTGTCTGGCCGCTGTTGGAGCGTCCAGGCACAGGACTTCTGCTGCTGCTGACTAAATGGCCTCCTTAATTGGATCATTTGAGTAGCCAGCACACCTGTGCAGGTAGGGCATGACATGATAGGCAGCTGCCTTGATAGCGGGTGGGTGCTGAATGTTAATAATTGACAAAATAAGATTAATGCTTATGAAGAAATATAAAATCTCATCCTTCCCCAATATCGCGCCACACCCCTACCCCTTAATTCCCTGGTTGAACTTGATGGACATATGTCTTTTTTCGACCGTACTAACTATGTAACTATGTAACATAACATGGGGGGGGGGGGGGGGGGTCTCCTGGCTGTTCACACAGGTGTGTCATTGCTGTACATTGACCATGCATTGCTTCTGTGGTATTGCAAAGGCAAAGACAAATGCTTCCAGCCATCCATTGCACTAATGGATTGGTCATCAGCTGGCTGTCTATGTCCCGCATCAATATAGACCAAAGTACAGAGGGTTAGGCTATGCTATTGTGCACCTACCTGATGCATCAGAAGGTGCGAGGCCCTTGCTAAATTCTGTGCACAGACTTTGAGATCTATACTTTAGACTGTATCTAAACCTGCTCCAACATGGACTGACATTCTGGCCTACTTTCAGCCGATGCGACTTGTCTGTCGCTGAACAGTCGCTTTTTATGTATTCAGCACCTATGTATAATGTTGTAAAAATGCTCTAGAAGCTAAAGTCGCAGAAATGTCACACATATTTGGCCTGCAACTTTCTGTGCGACAAATTCAGACAGGAAAAATCAGTATAAATCCTTAGAAAATTATCCCCCAGTGTCTCCATCTGCTGGCGGTATTGAATAAGCATTGCTGCACTGATGGGGTATGCATTAGACGAAAAAAAAGAAGAAAAAGAAGAATAATACGCCCAGAAAAGAGGCGAAAAGGAGAAAAACGTAAAAAAACTTGAAAAAAAAGTAAGAGGAAGAGAAGGGAAAAAAAGGTGGAAATGGGTTTAAAAGTGATTTCGGCGGAGAAATATATATATATATATATATATATATATATATATATATATATACGCGCACACACACACATATATATAAACGTATTCTCCGTTGAGATATTGCAGCCGCTGCTGTGTCCAGGCCCAGGAGCCTTAGCACTGTGCTGTGATGTCACTCAATACCACTGACATCACTAGGTGTAAACAACATCTCTCCTTTGCTGTGTATGTGACTATGGAGCTGTTTGGTGATGTCGTCTATTATGGCCTTCATAGAAGCAACAGGAGATTGTTGCATCCATCTAGAACCCTCAGAACTACAGTGCTATGATGTCACTCACTTCCACAGGCCTTGCAGAGTGTAAACAACAACAACCCAGCTTTGTTGTGTATGTAACCATAGGGATTTGTGATGTCACCTAGAACCTTCACAGCAGCGACAGCTTTATGAGGAGCATCAGCACTGCTCTGCCTGAGCAGAACCATCACCGCCATAGGTTGTCAAATAACCCGGGTTTAACCCACACAGGTAAGTCCAATGGGGTGCAGGCATGTCCTCTATGCTTACAGCTTCCCGTGGGTGTTGGTTTGATACCGTTTGGGGACAGCCAAGGAGGCATCTGCAGGCAACAAAGGTAGGTGTGTGCTTGTGTGTGTGTTTCCTATGCAGATCCTAAGCCCAGTGTCACATGCAAGTAGGAGGAGTAAGAAGGGTTCCTGGCAAATCCGGGTTATGGATTGCATTTAAAAAGGCCCCGTGGGAGTGCAATGGGCCCCTGTCTTGCTGCTTAGCAATAATGGTATGGGTTTAGGTTCTGCTGTGTGTACTGGTGGGTGACTGCCCCCCAGCCCAGAGTGTGCATGGAAAATTGTCTGGCAGCCTCCCTGACAGCAAGCAGTGATAGTGCCCATGAAGGGCACCTTGTTGGGCCCGCCCCTTTCACGGTTATCGCTTCTCGGCCTTTTGGCTAAGATCAAGTGTAGTATCTGTTCTTATCAGTTTAATATCTGATACGTCCCCTATCTGGGGACCATATATTAAATGGATTTTTGAGAACGGGGGCCGATTTCGAAGCTTGCTTCCGTCGCCCTATGCATTGACCCGATATGGCAGTATCTTCGGGTACAGTGCACCACCCCCTTACAGGGTTAAAAAGAAAGATTCCTACTTTCATTGCTACCTGCTTGCTGGCTAGCCAGCTAGCCAGCCCTGTGGGCCTTGCTGCTGCTGCAGCCAAAAAACAAAAGGTGGTGCTGCTGCTGCTTCTGCTGCTTCTGCTTCTGCTTGTGTCTGGCCGCTGTTGGAGCGTCCAGGCACAGGACTTCTGCTGCTGCTGACTAAATGGCCTCCTTAATTGGATCATTTGAGTAGCCAGCACACCTGTGCAGGTAGGGCATGACATGATAGGCAGCTGCCTTGATAGCGGGTGGGTGCTGAATGTTCCTAATTGACAAAATAAGATTAATGCTTATGAAGAAATATAAAATCTCATCCCTTCCCCAATATCGCGCCACACCCCTACCCCTTAATTCCCTGGTTGAACTTGATGGACATATGTCTTTTTTCGACCGTACTAACTATGTAACTATGTAACATAACATGGGGGGGGGGGGGTCTCCTGGCTGTTCACACAGGTGTGTCATTGCTGTACATTGACCATGCATTGCTTCTGTGGTATTGCAAAGGCAAAGACAAATGCTTCCAGCCATCCATTGCACTAATGGATTGGTCATCAGCTGGCTGTCTATGTCCCGCATCAATATAGACCAAAGTACAGAGGGTTAGGCTATGCTATTGTGCACCTACCTGATGCATCAGAAGGTGCGAGGCCCTTGCTAAATTCTGTGCACAGACTTTGAGATCTATACTTTAGACTGTATCTAAACCTGCTCCAACATGGACTGACATTCTGGCCTACTTTCAGCCGATGCGACTTGTCTGTCGCTGAACAGTCGCTTTTTATGTATTCAGCACCTATGTATAATGTTGTAAAAATGCTCTAGAAGCTAAAGTCGCAGAAATGTCACACATATTTGGCCTGCAACTTTCTGTGCGACAAATTCAGACAGGAAAAATCAGTATAAATCCTTAGAAAATTATCCCCCAGTGTCTCCATCTGCTGGCGGTATTGAATAAGCATTGCTGCACTGATGGGGTATGCATTAGACGAAAAAAAAGAAGAAAAAGAAGAATAATACGCCCAGAAAAGAGGCGAAAAGGAGAAAAACGTAAAAAAACTTGAAAAAAAAGTAAGAGGAAGAGAAGGGAAAAAAAGGTGGAAATGGGTTTAAAAGTGATTTCGGCGGAGAAATATATATATATATATATATATATATATATATATATATATATATACGCGCACACACACACATATATATAAACGTATTCTCCGTTGAGATATTGCAGCCGCTGCTGTGTCCAGGCCCAGGAGCCTTAGCACTGTGCTGTGATGTCACTCAATACCACTGACATCACTAGGTGTAAACAACATCTCTCCTTTGCTGTGTATGTGACTATGGAGCTGTTTGGTGATGTCGTCTATTATGGCCTTCATAGAAGCAACAGGAGATTGTTGCATCCATCTAGAACCCTCAGAACTACAGTGCTATGATGTCACTCACTTCCACAGGCCTTGCAGAGTGTAAACAACAACAACCCAGCTTTGTTGTGTATGTAACCATAGGGATTTGTGATGTCACCTAGAACCTTCACAGCAGCGACAGCTTTATGAGGAGCATCAGCACTGCTCTGCCTGAGCAGAACCATCACCGCCATAGGTTGTCAAATAACCCGGGTTTAACCCACACAGGTAAGTCCAATGGGGTGCAGGCATGTCCTCTATGCTTACAGCTTCCCGTGGGTGTTGGTTTGATACCGTTTGGGGACAGCCAAGGAGGCATCTGCAGGCAACAAAGGTAGGTGTGTGCTTGTGTGTGTGTTTCCTATGCAGATCCTAAGCCCAGTGTCACATGCAAGTAGGAGGAGTAAGAAGGGTTCCTGGCAAATCCGGGTTATGGATTGCATTTAAAAAGGCCCCGTGGGAGTGCAATGGGCCCCTGTCTTGCTGCTTAGCAATAATGGTATGGGTTTAGGTTCTGCTGTGTGTACTGGTGGTTGACTGCCCCCCAGCCCAGAGTGTGCATGGAAAATTGTCTGGCAGCCTCCCTGACAGCAAGCAGTGATAGTGCCCATGAAGGGCACCTTGTTGGGCCCGCCCCTTTCACGGTTATCGCTTCTCGGCCTTTTGGCTAAGATCAAGTGTAGTATCTGTTCTTATCAGTTTAATATCTGATACGTCCCCTATCTGGGGACCATATATTAAATGGATTTTTGAGAACGGGGGCCGATTTCGAAGCTTGCTTCCGTCGCCCTATGCATTGACCCGATATGACAGTATCTTCGGGTACAGTGCACCACCCCCTTACAGGGTTAAAAAGAAAGATTCCTACTTTCATTGCTACCTGCTTGCTGGCTAGCCAGCTAGCCAGCCCTGTGGGCCTTGCTGCTGCTGCAGCCAAAAAACAAAAGGTGGTGCTGCTGCTGCTTCTGCTGCTTCTGCTTCTGCTTGTGTCTGGCCGCTGTTGGAGCGTCCAGGCACAGGACTTCTGCTGCTGCTGACTAAATGGCCTCCTTAATTGGATCATTTGAGTAGCCAGCACACCTGTGCAGGTAGGGCATGACATGATAGGCAGCTGCCTTGATAGCGGGTGGGTGCTGAATGTTCCTAATTGACAAAATAAGATTAATGCTTATGAAGAAATATAAAATCTCATCGCTTCCCCAATATCGCGCCACACCCCTACCCCTTAATTCCCTGGTTGAACTTGATGGACATATGTCTTTTTTCGACCGTACTAACTATGTAACTATGTAACATAACATGGGGGGGGGGGGTCTCCTGGCTGTTCACACAGGTGTGTCATTGCTGTACATTGACCATGCATTGCTTCTGTGGTATTGCAAAGGCAAAGACAAATGCTTCCAGCCATCCATTGCACTAATGGATTGGTCATCAGCTGGCTGTCTATGTCCCGCATCAATATAGACCAAAGTACAGAGGGTTAGGCTATGCTATTGTGCACCTACCTGATGCATCAGAAGGTGCGAGGCCCTTGCTAAATTCTGTGCACAGACTTTGAGATCTATACTTTAGACTGTATCTAAACCTGCTCCAACATGGACTGACATTCTGGCCTACTTTCAGCCGATGCGACTTGTCTGTCGCTGAACAGTCGCTTTTTATGTATTCAGCACCTATGTATAATGTTGTAAAAATGCTCTAGAAGCTAAAGTCGCAGAAATGTCACACATATTTGGCCTGCAACTTTCTGTGCGACAAATTCAGACAGGAAAAATCAGTATAAATCCTTAGAAAATTATCCCCCAGTGTCTCCATCTGCTGGCGGTATTGAATAAGCATTGCTGCACTGATGGGGTATGCATTAGACGAAAAAAAAGAAGAAAAAGAAGAATAATACGCCCAGAAAAGAGGCGAAAAGGAGAAAAACGTAAAAAAACTTGAAAAAAAAGTAAGAGGAAGAGAAGGGAAAAAAAGGTGGAAATGGGTTTAAAAGTGATTTTGGCGGAGAAATATATATATATATATATATATATATATATATATACGCGCACACACACACATATATATAAACGTATTCTCCGTTGAGATATTGCAGCCGCTGCTGTGTCCAGGCCCAGGAGCCTTAGCACTGTGCTGTGATGTCACTCAATACCACTGACATCACTAGGTGTAAACAACATCTCTCCTTTGCTGTGTATGTGACTATGGAGCTGTTTGGTGATGTCGTCTATTATGGCCTTCATAGAAGCAACAGGAGATTGTTGCATCCATCTAGAACCCTCAGAACTACAGTGCTATGATGTCACTCACTTCCACAGGCCTTGCAGAGTGTAAACAACAACAACCCAGCTTTGTTGTGTATGTAACCATAGGGATTTGTGATGTCACCTAGAACCTTCACAGCAGCGACAGCTTTATGAGGAGCATCAGCACTGCTCTGCCTGAGCAGAACCATCACCGCCATAGGTTGTCAAATAACCCGGGTTTAACCCACACAGGTAAGTCCAATGGGGTGCAGGCATGTCCTCTATGCTTACAGCTTCCCGTGGGTGTTGGTTTGATACCGTTTGGGGACAGCCAAGGAGGCATCTGCAGGCAACAAAGGTAGGTGTGTGCTTGTGTGTGTGTTTCCTATGCAGATCCTAAGCCCAGTGTCACATGCAAGTAGGAGGAGTAAGAAGGGTTCCTGGCAAATCCGGGTTATGGATTGCATTTAAAAAGGCCCCGTGGGAGTGCAATGGGCCCCTGTCTTGCTGCTTAGCAATAATGGTATGGGTTTAGGTTCTGCTGTGTGTACTGGTGGTTGACTGCCCCCCAGCCCAGAGTGTGCATGGAAAATTGTCTGGCAGCCTCCCTGACAGCAAGCAGTGATAGTGCCCATGAAGGGCACCTTGTTGGGCCCGCCCCTTTCACGGTTATCGCTTCTCGGCCTTTTGGCTAAGATCAAGTGTAGTATCTGTTCTTATCAGTTTAATATCTGATACGTCCCCTATCTGGGGACCATATATTAAATGGATTTTTGAGAACGGGGGCCGATTTCGAAGCTTGCTTCCGTCGCCCTATGCATTGACCCGATATGGCAGTATCTTCGGGTACAGTGCACCACCCCCTTACAGGGTTAAAAAGAAAGATTCCTACTTTCATTGCTACCTGCTTGCTGGCTAGCCAGCTAGCCAGCCCTGTGGGCCTTGCTGCTGCTGCAGCCAAAAAACAAAAGGTGGTGCTGCTGCTGCTTCTGCTGCTTCTGCTTCTGCTTGTGTCTGGCCGCTGTTGGAGCGTCCAGGCACAGGACTTCTGCTGCTGCTGACTAAATGGCCTCCTTAATTGGATCATTTGAGTAGCCAGCACACCTGTGCAGGTAGGGCATGACATGATAGGCAGCTGCCTTGATAGCGGGTGGGTGCTGAATGTTCCTAATTGACAAAATAAGATTAATGCTTATGAAGAAATATAAAATCTCATCCCTTCCCCAATATCGCGCCACACCCCTACCCCTTAATTCCCTGGTTGAACTTGATGGACATATGTCTTTTTTCGACCGTACTAACTATGTAACTATGTAACATAACATGGGGGGGGGGGGGGGGTCTCCTGGCTGTTCACACAGGTGTGTCATTGCTGTACATTGACCATGCATTGCTTCTGTGGTATTGCAAAGGCAAAGACAAATGCTTCCAGCCATCCATTGCACTAATGGATTGGTCATCAGCTGGCTGTCTATGTCCCGCATCAATATAGACCAAAGTACAGAGGGTTAGGCTATGCTATTGTGCACCTACCTGATGCATCAGAAGGTGCGAGGCCCTTGCTAAATTCTGTGCACAGACTTTGAGATCTATACTTTAGACTGTATCTAAACCTGCTCCAATATGGACTGACATTCTGGCCTACTTTCAGCCGATGCGACTTGTCTGTCGCTGAACAGTCGCTTTTTATGTATTCAGCACCTATGTATAATGTTGTAAAAATGCTCTAGAAGCTAAAGTCGCAGAAATGTCACACATATTTGGCCTGCAACTTTCTGTGCGACAAATTCAGACAGGAAAAATCAGTATAAATCCTTAGAAAATTATCCCCCAGTGTCTCCATCTGCTGGCGGTATTGAATAAGCATTGCTGCACTGATGGGGTATGCATTAGACGAAAAAAAAGAAGAAAAAGAAGAATAATACGCCCAGAAAAGAGGCGAAAAGGAGAAAAACGTAAAAAAACGTGAAAAAAAAGTAAGAGGAAGAGAAGGGAAAAAAAGGTGGAAATGGGTTTAAAAGTGATTTCGGCGGAGAAATATATATATATATATATATATATATATATATATATATATATATACGCGCACACACACACATATATATAAACGTATTCTCCGTTGAGATATTGCAGCCGCTGCTGTGTCCAGGCCCAGGAGCCTTAGCACTGTGCTGTGATGTCACTCAATACCACTGACATCACTAGGTGTAAACAACATCTCTCCTTTGCTGTGTATGTGACTATGGAGCTGTGTGGTGATGTCGTCTATTATGGCCTTCATAGAAGCAACAGGAGATTGTTGCATCCATCTAGAACCCTCAGAACTACAGTGCTATGATGTCACTCACTTCCACAGGCCTTGCAGAGTGTAAACAACAACAACCCAGCTTTGTTGTGTATGTAACCATAGGGATTTGTGATGTCACCTAGAACCTTCACAGCAGCGACAGCTTTATGAGGAGCATCAGCACTGCTCTGCCTGAGCAGAACCATCACCGCCATAGGTTGTCAAATAACCCGGGTTTAACCCACACAGGTAAGTCCAATGGGGTGCAGGCATGTCCTCTATGCTTACAGCTTCCCGTGGGTGTTGGTTTGATACCGTTTGGGGACAGCCAAGGAGGCATCTGCAGGCAACAAAGGTAGGTGTGTGCTTGTGTGTGTGTTTCCTATGCAGATCCTAAGCCCAGTGTCACATGCAAGTAGGAGGAGTAAGAAGGGTTCCTGGCAAATCCGGGTTATGGATTGCATTTAAAAAGGCCCCGTGGGAGTGCAATGGGCCCCTGTCTTGCTGCTTAGCAATAATGGTATGGGTTTAGGTTCTGCTGTGTGTACTGGTGGTTGACTGCCCCCCAGCCCAGAGTGTGCATGGAAAATTGTCTGGCAGCCTCCCTGACAGCAAGCAGTGATAGTGCCCATGAAGGGCACCTTGTTGGGCCCGCCCCTTTCACGGTTATCGCTTCTCGGCCTTTTGGCTAAGATCAAGTGTAGTATCTGTTCTTATCAGTTTAATATCTGATACGTCCCCTATCTGGGGACCATATATTAAATGGATTTTTGAGAACGGGGGCCGATTTCGAAGCTTGCTTCCGTCGCCCTATGCATTGACCCGATATGGCAGTATCTTCGGGTACAGTGCACCACCCCCTTACAGGGTTAAAAAGAAAGATTCCTACTTTCATTGCTACCTGCTTGCTGGCTAGCCAGCTAGCCAGCCCTGTGGGCCTTGCTGCTGCTGCAGCCAAAAAACAAAAGGTTGTGCTGCTGCTGCTTCTGCTGCTTCTGCTTCTGCTTGTGTCTGGCCGCTGTTGGAGCGTCCAGGCACAGGACTTCTGCTGCTGCTGACTAAATGGCCTCCTTAATTGGATCATTTGAGTAGCCAGCACACCTGTGCAGGTAGGGCATGACATGATAGGCAGCTGCCTTGATAGCGGGTGGGTGCTGAATGTTCCTAATTGACAAAATAAGATTAATGCTTATGAAGAAATATAAAATCTCATCCCTTCCCCAATATCGCGCCACACCCCTACCCCTTAATTCCCTGGTTGAACTTGATGGACATATGTCTTTTTTCGACCGTACTAACTATGTAACTATGTAACATAACATGGGGGGGGGGGGGGGGTCTCCTGGCTGTTCACACAGGTGTGTCATTGCTGTACATTGACCATGCATTGCTTCTGTGGTATTGCAAAGGCAAAGACAAATGCTTCCAGCCATCCATTGCACTAATGGATTGGTCATCAGCTGGCTGTCTATGTCCCGCATCAATATAGACCAAAGTACAGAGGGTTAGGCTATGCTATTGTGCACCTACCTGATGCATCAGAAGGTGCAAGGCCCTTGCTAAATTCTGTGCACAGACTTTGAGATCTATACTTTAGACTGTATCTAAACCTGCTCCAACATGGACTGACATTCTGGCCTACTTTCAGCCGATGCGACTTGTCTGTCGCTGAACAGTCGCTTTTTATGTATTCAGCACCTATGTATAATGTTGTAAAAATGCTCTAGAAGCTAAAGTCGCAGAAATGTCACACATATTTGGCCTGCAACTTTCTGTGCGACAAATTCAGACAGGAAAAATCAGTATAAATCCTTAGAAAATTATCCCCCAGTGTCTCCATCTGCTGGCGGTATTGAATAAGCATTGCTGCACTGATGGGGTATGCATTAGACGAAAAAAAAGAAGAAAAAGAAGAATAATACGCCCAGAAAAGAGGCGAAAAGGAGAAAAACGTAAAAAAACGTGAAAAAAAAGTAAGAGGAAGAGAAGGGAAAAAAAGGTGGAAATGGGTTTAAAAGTGATTTCGGCGGAGAAATATATATATATATATATATATATATATATATATATATATATACGCGCACACACACACATATATATAAACGTATTCTCCGTTGAGATATTGCAGCCGCTGCTGTGTCCAGGCCCAGGAGCCTTAGCACTGTGCTGTGATGTCACTCAATACCACTGACATCACTAGGTGTAAACAACATCTCTCCTTTGCTGTGTATGTGACTATGGAGCTGTTTGGTGATGTCGTCTATTATGGCCTTCATAGAAGCAACAGGAGATTGTTGCATCCATCTAGAACCCTCAGAACTACAGTGCTATGATGTCACTCACTTCCACAGGCCTTGCAGAGTGTAAACAACAACAACCCAGCTTTGTTGTGTATGTAACCATAGGGATTTGTGATGTCACCTAGAACCTTCACAGCAGCGACAGCTTTATGAGGAGCATCAGCACTGCTCTGCCTGAGCAGAACCATCACCGCCATAGGTTGTCAAATAACCCGGGTTTAACCCACACAGGTAAGTCCAATGGGGTGCAGGCATGTCCTCTATGCTTACAGCTTCCCGTGGGTGTTGGTTTGATACCGTTTGGGGACAGCCAAGGAGGCATCTGCAGGCAACAAAGGTAGGTGTGTGCTTGTGTGTGTGTTTCCTATGCAGATCCTAAGCCCAGTGTCACATGCAAGTAGGAGGAGTAAGAAGGGTTCCTGGCAAATCCGGGTTATGGATTGCATTTAAAAAGGCCCCGTGGGAGTGCAATGGGCCCCTGTCTTGCTGCTTAGCAATAATGGTATGGGTTTAGGTTCTGCTGTGTGTACTGGTGGTTGACTGCCCCCCAGCCCAGAGTGTGCATGGAAAATTGTCTGGCAGCCTCCCTGACAGCAAGCAGTGATAGTGCCCATGAAGGGCACCTTGTTGGGCCCGCCCCTTTCACGGTTATCGCTTCTCGGCCTTTTGGCTAAGATCAAGTGTAGTATCTGTTCTTATCAGTTTAATATCTGATACGTCCCCTATCTGGGGACCATATATTAAATGGATTTTTGAGAACGGGGGCCGATTTCGAAGCTTGCTTCCGTCGCCCTATGCATTGACCCGATATGGCAGTATCTTCGGGTACAGTGCACCACCCCCTTACAGGGTTAAAAAGAAAGATTCCTACTTTCATTGCTACCTGCTTGCTGGCTAGCCAGCTAGCCAGCCCTGTGGGCCTTGCTGCTGCTGCAGCCAAAAAACAAAAGGTGGTGCTGCTGCTGCTTCTGCTGCTTCTGCTTCTGCTTGTGTCTGGCCGCTGTTGGAGCGTCCAGGCACAGGACTTCTGCTGCTGCTGACTAAATGGCCTCCTTAATTGGATCATTTGAGTAGCCAGCACACCTGTGCAGGTAGGGCATGACATGATAGGCAGCTGCCTTGATAGCGGGTGGGTGCTGAATGTTCCTAATTGACAAAATAAGATTAATGCTTATGAAGAAATATAAAATCTCATCCCTTCCCCAATATCGCGCCACACCCCTACCCCTTAATTCCCTGGTTGAACTTGATGGACATATGTCTTTTTTCGACCGTACTAACTATGTAACTATGTAACATAACATGGGGGGGGGGGGTCTCCTGGCTGTTCACACAGGTGTGTCATTGCTGTACATTGACCATGCATTGCTTCTGTGGTATTGCAAAGGCAAAGACAAATGCTTCCAGCCATCCATTGCACTAATGGATTGGTCATCAGCTGGCTGTCTATGTCCCGCATCAATATAGACCAAAGTACAGAGGGTTAGGCTATGCTATTGTGCACCTACCTGATGCATCAGAAGGTGCGAGGCCCTTGCTAAATTCTGTGCACAGACTTTGAGATCTATACTTTAGACTGTATCTAAACCTGCTCCAACATGGACTGACATTCTGGCCTACTTTCAGCCGATGCGACTTGTCTGTCGCTGAACAGTCGCTTTTTATGTATTCAGCACCTATGTATAATGTTGTAAAAATGCTCTAGAAGCTAAAGTCGCAGAAATGTCACACATATTTGGCCTGCAACTTTCTGTGCGACAAATTCAGACAGGAAAAATCAGTATAAATCCTTAGAAAATTATCCCCCAGTGTCTCCATCTGCTGGCGGTATTGAATAAGCATTGCTGCACTGATGGGGTATGCATTAGACGAAAAAAAAGAAGAAAAAGAAGAATAATACGCCCAGAAAAGAGGCGAAAAGGAGAAAAACGTAAAAAAACTTGAAAAAAAAGTAAGAGGAAGAGAAGGGAAAAAAAGGTGGAAATGGGTTTAAAAGTGATTTCGGCGGAGAAATATATATATATATATATATATATATATATATATATATATATATATATATATATATATATACGCGCACACACACACATATATATAAACGTATTCTCCGTTGAGATATTGCAGCCGCTGCTGTGTCCAGGCCCAGGAGCCTTAGCACTGTGCTGTGATGTCACTCAATACCACTGACATCACTAGGTGTAAACAACATCTCTCCTTTGCTGTGTATGTGACTATGGAGCTGTTTGGTGATGTCGTCTATTATGGCCTTCATAGAAGCAACAGGAGATTGTTGCATCCATCTAGAACCCTCAGAACTACAGTGCTATGATGTCACTCACTTCCACAGGCCTTGCAGAGTGTAAACAACAACAACCCAGCTTTGTTGTGTATGTAACCATAGGGATTTGTGATGTCACCTAGAACCTTCACAGCAGCGACAGCTTTATGAGGAGCATCAGCACTGCTCTGCCTGAGCAGAACCATCACCGCCATAGGTTGTCAAATAACCCGGGTTTAACCCACACAGGTAAGTCCAATGGGGTGCAGGCATGTCCTCTATGCTTACAGCTTCCCGTGGGTGTTGGTTTGATACCGTTTGGGGACAGCCAAGGAGGCATCTGCAGGCAACAAAGGTAGGTGTGTGCTTGTGTGTGTGTTTCCTATGCAGATCCTAAGCCCAGTGTCACATGCAAGTAGGAGGAGTAAGAAGGGTTCCTGGCAAATCCGGGTTATGGATTGCATTTAAAAAGGCCCCGTGGGAGTGCAATGGGCCCCTGTCTTGCTGCTTAGCAATAATGGTATGGGTTTAGGTTCTGCTGTGTGTACTGGTGGTTGACTGCCCCCCAGCCCAGAGTGTGCATGGAAAATTGTCTGGCAGCCTCCCTGACAGCAAGCAGTGATAGTGCCCATGAAGGGCACCTTGTTGGGCCCGCCCCTTTCACGGTTATCGCTTCTCGGCCTTTTGGCTAAGATCAAGTGTAGTATCTGTTCTTATCAGTTTAATATCTGATACGTCCCCTATCTGGGGACCATATATTAAATGGATTTTTGAGAACGGGGCGCGATTTCGAAGCTTGCTTCCGTCGCCCTATGCATTGACCCGATATGACAGTATCTTCGGGTACAGTGCACCACCCCCTTACAGGGTTAAAAAGAAAGATTCCTACTTTCATTGCTACCTGCTTGCTGGCTAGCCAGCTAGCCAGCCCTGTGGGCCTTGCTGCTGCTGCAGCCAAAAAACAAAAGGTGGTGCTGCTGCTGCTTCTGCTGCTTCTGCTTCTGCTTGTGTCTGGCCGCTGTTGGAGCGTCCAGGCACAGGACTTCTGCTGCTGCTGACTAAATGGCCTCCTTAATTGGATCATTTGAGTAGCCAGCACACCTGTGCAGGTAGGGCATGACATGATAGGCAGCTGCCTTGATAGCGGGTGGGTGCTGAATGTTCCTAATTGACAAAATAAGATTAATGCATATGAAGAAATATAAAATCTCATCGCTTCCCCAATATCGCGCCACACCCCTACCCCTTAATTCCCTGGTTGAACTTGATGGACATATGTCTTTTTTCGACCGTACTAACTATGTAACTATGTAACATAACATGGGGGGGGGGGGGTCTCCTGGCTGTTCACACAGGTGTGTCATTGCTGTACATTGACCATGCATTGCTTCTGTGGTATTGCAAAGGCAAAGACAAATGCTTCCAGCCATCCATTGCACTAATGGATTGGTCATCAGCTGGCTGTCTATGTCCCGCATCAATATAGACCAAAGTACAGAGGGTTAGGCTATGCTATTGTGCACCTACCTGATGCATCAGAAGGTGCGAGGCCCTTGCTAAATTCTGTGCACAGACTTTGAGATCTATACTTTAGACTGTATCTAAACCTGCTCCAACATGGACTGACATTCTGGCCTACTTTCAGCCGATGCGACTTGTCTGTCGCTGAACAGTCGCTTTTTATGTATTCAGCACCTATGTATAATGTTGTAAAAATGCTCTAGAAGCTAAAGTCGCAGAAATGTCACACATATTTGGCCTGCAACTTTCTGTGCGACAAATTCAGACAGGAAAAATCAGTATAAATCCTTAGAAAATTATCCCCCAGTGTCTCCATCTGCTGGCGGTATTGAATAAGCATTGCTGCACTGATGGGGTATGCATTAGACGAAAAAAAAGAAGAAAAAGAAGAATAATACGCCCAGAAAAGAGGCGAAAAGGAGAAAAACGTAAAAAAACTTGAAAAAAAAGTAAGAGGAAGAGAAGGGAAAAAAAGGTGGAAATGGGTTTAAAAGTGATTTTGGCGGAGAAATATATATATATATATATATATATATATATATATATACGCGCACACACACACATATATATAAACGTATTCTCCGTTGAGATATTGCAGCCGCTGCTGTGTCCAGGCCCAGGAGCCTTAGCACTGTGCTGTGATGTCACTCAATACCACTGACATCACTAGGTGTAAACAACATCTCTCCTTTGCTGTGTATGTGACTATGGAGCTGTTTGGTGATGTCGTCTATTATGGCCTTCATAGAAGCAACAGGAGATTGTTGCATCCATCTAGAACCCTCAGAACTACAGTGCTATGATGTCACTCACTTCCACAGGCCTTGCAGAGTGTAAACAACAACAACCCAGCTTTGTTGTGTATGTAACCATAGGGATTTGTGATGTCACCTAGAACCTTCACAGCAGCGACAGCTTTATGAGGAGCATCAGCACTGCTCTGCCTGAGCAGAACCATCACCGCCATAGGTTGTCAAATAACCCGGGTTTAACCCACACAGGTAAGTCCAATGGGGTGCAGGCATGTCCTCTATGCTTACAGCTTCCCGTGGGTGTTGGTTTGATACCGTTTGGGGACAGCCAAGGAGGCATCTGCAGGCAACAAAGGTAGGTGTGTGCTTGTGTGTGTGTTTCCTATGCAGATCCTAAGCCCAGTGTCACATGCAAGTAGGAGGAGTAAGAAGGGTTCCTGGCAAATCCGGGTTATGGATTGCATTTAAAAAGGCCCCGTGGGAGTGCAATGGGCCCCTGTCTTGCTGCTTAGCAATAATGGTATGGGTTTAGGTTCTGCTGTGTGTACTGGTGGTTGACTGCCCCCCAGCCCAGAGTGTGCATGGAAAATTGTCTGGCAGCCTCCCTGACAGCAAGCAGTGATAGTGCCCATGAAGGGCACCTTGTTGGGCCCGCCCCTTTCACGGTTATCGCTTCTCGGCCTTTTGGCTAAGATCAAGTGTAGTATCTGTTCTTATCAGTTTAATATCTGATACGTCCCCTATCTGGGGACCATATATTAAATGGATTTTTGAGAACGGGGGCCGATTTCGAAGCTTGCTTCCGTCGCCCTATGCATTGACCCGATATGGCAGTATCTTCGGGTACAGTGCACCACCCCCTTACAGGGTTAAAAAGAAAGATTCCTACTTTCATTGCTACCTGCTTGCTGGCTAGCCAGCTAGCCAGCCCTGTGGGCCTTCTTGCTGCTGCTGCAGCCAAAAAACAAAAGGTGGTGCTGCTGCTGCTTCTGCTGCTTCTGCTTCTGCTTGTGTCTGGCCGCTGTTGGAGCGTCCAGGCACAGGACTTCTGCTGCTGCTGACTAAATGGCCTCCTTAATTGGATCATTTGAGTAGCCAGCACACCTGTGCAGGTAGGGCATGACATGATAGGCAGCTGCCTTGATAGCGGGTGGGTGCTGAATGTTCCTAATTGACAAAATAAGATTAATGCTTATGAAGAAATATAAAATCTCATCCCTTCCCCAATATCGGCGCCACACCCCTACCCCCTTAATTCCCTGGTTGAACTTGATGGACATATGTCTTTTTTCGACCGTACTAACTATGTAACTATGTAACATAACATGGGGGGGGGGGGGGGTCTCCTGGCTGTTCACACAGGTGTGTCATTGCTGTACATTGACCATGCATTGCTTCTGTTGGTATTGCAAAGGCAAAGACAAATGCTTCCAGCCATCCATTGCACTAATGGATTGGTCATCAGCTGGCTGTCTATGTCCCGCATCAATATAGACCAAAGTACAGAGGGTTAGGCTATGCTATTGTGCACCTACCTGATGCATCAGAAGGTGCGAGGCCCTTGCTAAATTCTGTGCACAGACTTTGAGATCTATACTTTAGACTGTATCTAAACCTGCTCCAACATGGACTGACATTCTGCCTACTTTCAGCCGATGCGACTTGTCTGTCGCTGAACAGTCGCTTTTTATGTATTCAGCACCTATGTATAATGTTGTAAAAATGCTCTAGAAGCTAAAGTCGCAGAAATGTCACACATATTTGGCCTGCAACTTTCTGTGCGACAAATTCAGACAGGAAAATCTGTATAAATCCTTAGAAAATTATCCCCCAGTGTCTCCATCTGCTGGCAGGTATTGAATAAGCATTGCTGCACTGATGGGGTATGCATTAGACGAAAAAAAAGAAGAAAAAGAAGAATAATACGCCCAGAAAAGAGGCGAAAAGGAGAAAAACGTAAAAAAACGTGAAAAAAAAGTAAGAGGAAGAGAAGGGAAAAAAAGGTGGAAATGGGTTTAAAAGTGATTTCGGCGGAGAAATATATATATATATATATAATATATATATATATATATATATATATATACGCGCACACACACACATATATATAAACGTATTCTCCGTTGAGATATTGCAGCCGCTGCTGTGTCCAGGCCCAGGAGCCTTAGCACTGTGCTGTGATGTCACTCAATACCACTGACATCACTAGGTGTAAACAACATCTCTCCTTTGCTGTGTATGTGACTATGGAGCTGTTTGGTGATGTCGTCTATTATGGCCTTCATAGAAGCAACAGGAGATTGTTGCATCCATCTAGAACCCTCAGAACTACAGTGCTATGATGTCACTCACTTCCACAGGCCTTGCAGAGTGTAAACAACAACAACTCAGCTTTGTTGTGTATGTAACCATAGGGATTTGTGATGTCACCTAGAACCTTCACAGCAGCGACAGCTTTATGAGGAGCATCAGCACTGCTCTGCCTGAGCAGAACCATCACCGCCATAGGTTGTCAAATAACCCGGGTTTAACCCACACAGGTAAGTCCAATGGGGTGCAGGCATGTCCTCTATGCTTACAGCTTCCCGTGGGTGTTGGTTTGATACCGTTTGGGGACAGCCAAGGAGGCATCTGCAGGCAACAAAGGTAGGTGTGTGCTTGTGTGTGTGTTTCCTATGCAGATCCTAAGCCCAGTGTCACATGCAAGTAGGAGGAGTAAGAAGGGTTCCTGGCAAATCCGGGTTATGGATTGCATTTAAAAAGGCCCCGTGGGAGTGCAATGGGCCCCTGTCTTGCTGCTTAGCAATAATGGTATGGGTTTAGGTTCTGCTGTGTGTACTGGTGGTTGACTGCCCCCCAGCCCAGAGTGTGCATGGAAAATTGTCTGGCAGCCTCCCTGACAGCAAGCAGTGATAGTGCCCATGAAGGGCACCTTGTTGGGCCCGCCCCTTTCACGGTTATCGCTTCTCGGCCTTTTGGCTAAGATCAAGTGTAGTATCTGTTCTTATCAGTTTAATATCTGATACGTCCCCTATCTGGGGACCATATATTAAATGGATTTTTGAGAACGGGGGCCGATTTCGAAGCTTGCTTCCGTCGCCCTATGCATTGACCCGATATGGCAGTATCTTCGGGTACAGTGCACCACCCCCTTACAGGGTTAAAAAGAAAGATTCCTACTTTCATTGCTACCTGCTTGCTGGCTAGCCAGCTAGCCAGCCCTGTGGGCCTTGCTGCTGCTGCAGCCAAAAAACAAAAGGTGGTGCTGCTGCTGCTTCTGCTGCTTCTGCTTCTGCTTGTGTCTGGCCGCTGTTGGAGCGTCCAGGCACAGGACTTCTGCTGCTGCTGACTAAATGGCCTCCTTAATTGGATCATTTGAGTAGCCAGCACACCTGTGCAGGTAGGGCATGACATGATAGGCAGCTGCCTTGATAGCGGGTGGGTGCTGAATGTTCTTAATTGACAAAATAAGATTAATGCTTATGAAGAAATATAAAATCTCATCCCTTCCCCAATATCGCGCCACACCCTACCCCTTAATTCCCTGGTTGAACTTGATGGACATATGTCTTTTTCGGACCGTACTAACTATGTAACTATGTAACATAACATGGGGGGGGGGGGGGGGTCTCCTGGCTGTTCACACAGGTGTGTCATTGCTGTACATTGACCATGCATTGCTTCTGTGGTATTGCAAAGGCAAAGACAAATGCTTCCAGCCATCCATTGCACTAATGGATTGGTCATCAGCTGGCTGTCTAGGTCCCGCATCAATATAGACCAAAGTACAGAGGGTTAGGCTATGCTATTGTGCACCTACCTGATGCATCAGAAGGTGCGAGGCCCTTGCTAAATTCTGTGCACAGACTTTGAGATCTATACTTTAGACTGTATCTAAACCTGCTCCAACATGGACTGACATTCTGGCCTACTTTCAGCCGATGCGACTTGTCTGTCGCTGAACAGTCGCTTTTTATGTATTCAGCACCTATGTATAATGTTGTAAAAATGCTCTAGAAGCTAAAGTCGCAGAAATGTCACACATATTTGGCCTGCAACTTTCTGTGCGACAAATTCAGACAGGAAAAATCAGTATAAATCCTTAGAAAATTATCCCCCAGTGTATCCATCTGCTGGCGGTATTGAATAAGCATTGCTGCACTGATGGGGTATGCATTAGATGAAAAAAAAGAAGAAAAAGAAGAATAATACGCCCAGAAAAGAGGCGAAAAGGAGAAAAACGTAAAAAAACGTGAAAAAAAAGTAAGAGGAAGAGAAGGGAAAAAAAGGTGGAAATGGGTTTAAAAGTGATTTCGGCGGAGAAATATATATAAATATATATATATATATATATATATATATATATATATATATATATATACGCGCACACACACACATATATATAAACGTATTCTCCGTTGAGATATTGCAGCCGCTGCTGTGTCCAGGCCCAGGAGCCTTAGCACTGTGCTGTGATGTCACTCAATACCACTGACATCACTAGGTGTAAACAACATCTCTCCTTTGCTGTGTATGTGACTATGGAGCTGTTTGGTGATGTCGTCTATTATGGCCTTCATAGAAGCAACAGGAGATTGTTGCATCCATCTAGAACCCTCAGAACTACAGTGCTATGATGTCACTCACTTCCACAGGCCTTGCAGAGTGTAAACAACAACAACCCAGCTTTGTTGTGTATGTAACCATAGGGATTTGTGATGTCACCTAGAACCTTCACAGCAGCGACAGCTTTATGAGGAGCATCAGCACTGCTCTGCCTGAGCAGAACCATCACCGCCATAGGTTGTCAAATAACCCGGGTTTAACCCACACAGGTAAGTCCAATGGGGTGCAGGCATGTCCTCTATGCTTACAGCTTCCCGTGGGTGTTGGTTTGATACAGTTTGGGGACAGCCAAGGAGGCATCTGCAGGCAACAAAGGTAGGTGTGTGCTTGTGTGTGTGTTTCCTATGCAGATCCTAAGCCCAGTGTCACATGCAAGTAGGAGGAGTAAGAAGGGTTCCTGGCAAATCCGGGTTATGGATTGCATTTAAAAAGGCCCCGTGGGAGTGCAATGGGCCCCTGTCTTGCTGCTTAGCAATAATGGTATGGGTTTAGGTTCTGCTGTGTGTACTGGTGGTTGACTGCCCCCCAGCCCAGAGTGTGCATGGAAAATTGTCTGGCAGCCTCCCTGACAGCAAGCAGTGATAGTGCCCATGAAGGGCACCTTGTTGGGCCCGCCCCTTTCACGGTTATCGCTTCTCGGCCTTTTGGCTAAGATCAAGTGTAGTATCTGTTCTTATCAGTTTAATATCTGATACGTCCCCTATCTGGGGACCATATATTAAATGGATTTTTGAGAACGGGGGCCGATTTCGAAGCTTGCTTCCGTCGCCCTATGCATTGACCCGATATGGCAGTATCTTCGGGTACAGTGCACCACCCCCTTACAGGGTTAAAAAGAAAGATTCCTACTTTCATTGCTACCTGCTTGCTGGCTAGCCAGCTAGCCAGCCCTGTGGGCCTTGCTGCTGCTGCAGCCAAAAAACAAAAGGTGGTGCTGCTGCTGCTTCTGCTGCTTCTGCTTCTGCTTGTGTCTGGCCGCTGTTGGAGCGTCCAGGCACAGGACTTCTGCTGCTGCTGACTAAATGGCCTCCTTAATTGGATCATTTGAGTAGCCAGCACACCTGTGCAGGTAGGGCATGACATGATAGGCAGCTGCCTTGATAGCGGGTGGGTGCTGAATGTTCCTAATTGACAAAATAAGATTAATGCTTATGAAGAAATATAAAATCTCATCCCTTCCCCAATATCGCGCCACACCCCTACCCCTTAATTCCCTGGTTGAACTTGATGGACATATGTCTTTTTTCGACCGTACTAACTATGTAACTATGTAACATAACATGGGGGGGGGGGGTCTCCTGGCTGTTCACACAGGTGTGTCATTGCTGTACATTGACCATGCATTGCTTCTGTGGTATTGCAAAGGCAAAGACAAATGCTTCCAGCCATCCATTGCACTAATGGATTGGTCATCAGCTGGCTGTCTATGTCCCGCATCAATATAGACCAAAGTACAGAGGGTTAGGCTATGCTATTGTGCACCTACCTGATGCATCAGAAGGTGCGAGGCCCTTGCTAAATTCTGTGCACAGACTTTGAGATCTATACTTTAGACTGTATTTAAACCTGCTCCAACATGGACTGACATTCTGGCCTACTTTCAGCCGATGCGACTTGTCTGTCGCTGAACAGTCGCTTTTTATGTATTCAGCACCTATGTATAATGTTGTAAAAATGCTCTAGAAGCTAAAGTCGCAGAAATGTCACACATATTTGGCCTGCAACTTTCTGTGCGACAAATTCAGACAGGAAAAATCAGTATAAATCCTTAGAAAATTATCCCCCAGTGTCTCCATCTGCTGGCGGTATTGAATAAGCATTGCTGCACTGATGGGGTATGCATTAGATGAAAAAAAAGAAGAAAAAGAAGAATAATACGCCCAGAAAAGAGGCGAAAAGGAGAAAAACGTAAAAAAACGTGAAAAAAAGTAAGAGGAAGAGAAGGGAAAAAAAGGTGGAAATGGGTTTAAAAGTGATTTCGGCGGAGAAATATATATATATATATATATATATATATATATATACGCGCACACACACACATATATATAAACGTATTCTCCGTTGAGATATTGCAGCCGCTGCTGTGTCCAGGCCCAGGAGCCTTAGCACTGTGCTGTGATGTCACTCAATACCACTGACATCACTAGGTGTAAACAACATCTCTCCTTTGCTGTGTATGTGACTATGGAGCTGTTTGGTGATGTCGTCTATTATGGCCTTCATAGAAGCAACAGGAGATTGTTGCATCCATCTAGAACCCTCAGAACTACAGTGCTATGATGTCACTCACTTCCACAGGCCTTGCAGAGTGTAAACAACAACAACCCAGCTTTGTTGTGTATGTAACCATAGGGATTTGTGATGTCACCTAGAACCTTCACAGCAGCGACAGCTTTATGAGGAGCATCAGCACTGCTCTGCCTGAGCAGAACCATCACCGCCATAGGTTGTCAAATAACCCGGGTTTAACCCACACAGGTAAGTCCAATGGGGTGCAGGCATGTCCTCTATGCTTACAGCTTCCCGTGGGTGTTGGTTTGATACAGTTTGGGGACAGCCAAGGAGGCATCTGCAGGCAACAAAGGTAGGTGTGTGCTTGTGTGTGTGTTTCCTATGCAGATCCTAAGCCCAGTGTCACATGCAAGTAGGAGGAGTAAGAAGGGTTCCTGGCAAATCCGGGTTATGGATTGCATTTAAAAAGGCCCCGTGGGAGTGCAATGGGCCCCCTGTCTTGCTGCTTAGCAATAATGGTATGGGTTTAGGTTCTGCTGTGTGTACTGGTGGTTGACTGCCCCCCAGCCCAGAGTGTGCATGGAAAATTGTCTGGCAGCCTCCCTGACAGCAAGCAGTGATAGTGCCCATGAAGGGCACCTTGTTGGGCCCGCCCCTTTCACGGTTATCGCTTCTCGGCCTTTTGGCTAAGATCAAGTGTAGTATCTGTTCTTATCAGTTTAATATCTGATACGTCCCCTATCTGGGGACCATATATTAAATGGATTTTTGAGAACGGGGGCCGATTTCGAAGCTTGCTTCCGTCGCCCTATGCATTGACCCGATATGGCAGTATCTTCGGGTACAGTGCACCACCCCCTTACAGGGTTAAAAAGAAAGATTCCTACTTTCATTGCTACCTGCTTGCTGGCTAGCCAGCTAGCCAGCCCTGTGGGCCTTGCTGCTGCTGCAGCCAAAAAACAAAAGGTGGTGCTGCTGCTGCTTCTGCTGCTTCTGCTTCTGCTTGTGTCTGGCCGCTGTTGGAGCGTCCAGGCACAGGACTTCTGCTGCTGCTGACTAAATGGCCTCCTTAATTGGATCATTTGAGTAGCCAGCACACCTGTGCAGGTAGGGCATGACATGATAGGCAGCTGCCTTGATAGCGGGTGGGTGCTGAATGTTCCTAATTGACAAAATAAGATTAATGCTTATGAAGAAATATAAAATCTCATCCCTTCCCCAATATCGCGCCACACCCCTACCCCTTAATTCCCTGGTTGAACTTGATGGACATATGTCTTTTTTCGACCGTACTAACTATGTAACTATGTAACATAACATGGGGGGGGGGGGGGTCTCCTGGCTGTTCACACAGGTGTGTCATTGCTGTACATTGACCATGCATTGCTTCTGTGGTATTGCAAAGGCAAAGACAAATGCTTCCAGCCATCCATTGCACTAATGGATTGGTCATCAGCTGGCTGTCTATGTCCCGCATCAATATAGACCAAAGTACAGAGGGTTAGGCTATGCTATTGTGCACCTACCTGATGCATCAGAAGGTGCGAGGCCCTTGCTAAATTCTGTGCACAGACTTTGAGATCTATACTTTAGACTGTATTTAAACCTGCTCCAACATGGACTGACATTCTGGCCTACTTTCAGCCGATGCGACTTGTCTGTCGCTGAACAGTCGCTTTTTATGTATTCAGCACCTATGTATAATGTTGTAAAAATGCTCTAGAAGCTAAAGTCGCAGAAATGTCACACATATTTGGCCTGCAACTTTCTGTGCGACAAATTCAGACAGGAAAAATCAGTATAAATCCTTAGAAAATTATCCCCCAGTGTCTCCATCTGCTGGCGGTATTGAATAAGCATTGCTGCACTGATGGGGTATGCATTAGATGAAAAAAAAGAAGAAAAAGAAGAATAATACGCCCAGAAAAGAGGCGAAAAGGAGAAAAACTTAAAAAAACGTGAAAAAAAGTAAGAGGAAGAGAAGGGAAAAAAAGGTGGAAATGGGTTTAAAAGTGATTTCGGCGGAGAAATATATATATATATATATATATATATATATATATATATATATATACGCGCACACACACACATATATATAAACGTATTCTCCGTTGAGATATTGCAGCCGCTGCTGTGTCCAGGCCCAGGAGCCTTAGCACTGTGCTGTGATGTCACTCAATACCACTGACATCACTAGGTGTAAACAACATCTCTCCTTTGCTGTGTATGTGACTATGGAGCTGTTTGGTGATGTCGTCTATTATGGCCTTCATAGAAGCAACAGGAGATTGTTGCATCCATCTAGAACCCTCAGAACTACAGTGCTATGATGTCACTCACTTCCACAGGCCTTGCAGAGTGTAAACAACAACAACCCAGCTTTGTTGTGTATGTAACCATAGGGATTTGTGATGTCACCTAGAACCTTCACAGCAGCGACAGCTTTATGAGGAGCATCAGCACTGCTCTGCCTGAGCAGAACCATCACCGCCATAGGTTGTCAAATAACCCGGGTTTAACCCACACAGGTAAGTCCAATGGGGTGCAGGCATGTCCTCTATGCTTACAGCTTCCCGTGGGTGTTGGTTTGATACAGTTTGGGGACAGCCAAGGAGGCATCTGCAGGCAACAAAGGTAGGTGTGTGCTTGTGTGTGTGTTTCCTATGCAGATCCTAAGCCCAGTGTCACATGCAAGTAGGAGGAGTAAGAAGGGTTCCTGGCAAATCCGGGTTATGGATTGCATTTAAAAAGGCCCCGTGGGAGTGCAATGGGCCCCTGTCTTGCTGCTTAGCAATAATGGTATGGGTTTAGGTTCTGCTGTGTGTACTGGTGGTTGACTGCCCCCCAGCCCAGAGTGTGCATGGAAAATTGTCTGGCAGCCTCCCTGACAGCAAGCAGTGATAGTGCCCATGAAGGGCACCTTGTTGGGCCCGCCCCTTTCACGGTTATCGCTTCTCGGCCTTTTGGCTAAGATCAAGTGTAGTATCTGTTCTTATCAGTTTAATATCTGATACGTCCCCTATCTGGGGACCATATATTAAATGGATTTTTGAGAACGGGGGCCGATTTCGAAGCTTGCTTCCGTCGCCCTATGCATTGACCCGATATGGCAGTATCTTCGGGTACAGTGCACCACCCCCTTACAGGGTTAAAAAGAAAGATTCCTACTTTCATTGCTACCTGCTTGCTGGCTAGCCAGCTAGCCAGCCCTGTGGGCCTTGCTGCTGCTGCAGCCAAAAAACAAAAGGTGGTGCTGCTGCTGCTTCTGCTGCTTCTGCTTCTGCTTGTGTCTGGCCGCTGTTGGAGCGTCCAGGCACAGGACTTCTGCTGCTGCTGACTAAATGGCCTCCTTAATTGGATCATTTGAGTAGCCAGCACACCTGTGCAGGTAGGGCATGACATGATAGGCAGCTGCCTTGATAGCGGGTGGGTGCTGAATGTTCCTAATTGACAAAATAAGATTAATGCTTATGAAGAAATATAAAATCTCATCCCTTCCCCAATATCGCGCCACACCCCTACCCCTTAATTCCCTGGTTGAACTTGATGGACATATGTCTTTTTTCGACCGTACTAACTATGTAACTATGTAACATAACATGGGGGGGGGGGGGGTCTCCTGGCTGTTCACACAGGTGTGTCATTGCTGTACATTGACCATGCATTGCTTCTGTGGTATTGCAAAGGCAAAGACAAATGCTTCCAGCCATCCATTGCACTAATGGATTGGTCATCAGCTGGCTGTCTATGTCCCGCATCAATATAGACCAAAGTACAGAGGGTTAGGCTATGCTATTGTGCACCTACCTGATGCATCAGAAGGTGCGAGGCCCTTGCTAAATTCTGTGCACAGACTTTGAGATCTATACTTTAGACTGTATTTAAACCTGCTCCAACATGGACTGACATTCTGGCCTACTTTCAGCCGATGCGACTTGTCTGTCGCTGAACAGTCGCTTTTTATGTATTCAGCACCTATGTATAATGTTGTAAAAATGCTCTAGAAGCTAAAGTCGCAGAAATGTCACACATATTTGGCCTGCAACTTTCTGTGCGACAAATTCAGACAGGAAAAATCAGTATAAATCCTTAGAAAATTATCCCCCAGTGTCTCCATCTGCTGGCGGTATTGAATAAGCATTGCTGCACTGATGGGGTATGCATTAGATGAAAAAAAAGAAGAAAAAGAAGAATAATACGCCCAGAAAAGAGGCGAAAAGGAGAAAAACGTAAAAAAACGTGAAAAAAAGTAAGAGGAAGAGAAGGGAAAAAAAGGTGGAAATGGGTTTAAAAGTGATTTCGGCGGAGAAATATATATATATATATATATATATATATATATATATATATACGCGCACACACACACATATATATAAACGTATTCTCCGTTGAGATATTGCAGCCGCTGCTGTGTCCAGGCCCAGGAGCCTTAGCACTGTGCTGTGATGTCACTCAATACCACTGACATCACTAGGTGTAAACAACATCTCTCCTTTGCTGTGTATGTGACTATGGAGCTGTTTGGTGATGTCGTCTATTATGGCCTTCATAGAAGCAACAGGAGATTGTTGCATCCATCTAGAACCCTCAGAACTACAGTGCTATGATGTCACTCACTTCCACAGGCCTTGCAGAGTGTAAACAACAACAACCCAGCTTTGTTGTGTATGTAACCATAGGGATTTGTGATGTCACCTAGAACCTTCACAGCAGCGACAGCTTTATGAGGAGCATCAGCACTGCTCTGCCTGAGCAGAACCATCACCGCCATAGGTTGTCAAATAACCCGGGTTTAACCCACACAGGTAAGTCCAATGGGGTGCAGGCATGTCCTCTATGCTTACAGCTTCCCGTGGGTGTTGGTTTGATACTGTTTGGGGACAGCCAAGGAGGCATCTGCAGGCAACAAAGGTAGGTGTGTGCTTGTGTGTGTGTTTCCTATGCAGATCCTAAGCCCAGTGTCACATGCAAGTAGGAGGAGTAAGAAGGGTTCCTGGCAAATCCGGGTTATGGATTGCATTTAAAAAGGCCCCGTGGGAGTGCAATGGGCCCCTGTCTTGCTGCTTAGCAATAATGGTATGGGTTTAGGTTCTGCTGTGTGTACTGGTGGTTGACTGCCCCCCAGCCCAGAGTGTGCATGGAAAATTGTCTGGCAGCCTCCCTGACAGCAAGCAGTGATAGTGCCCATGAAGGGCACCTTGTTGGGCCCGCCCCTTTCACGGTTATCGCTTCTCGGCCTTTTGGCTAAGATCAAGTGTAGTATCTGTTCTTATCAGTTTAATATCTGATACGTCCCCTATCTGGGGACCATATATTAAATGGATTTTTGAGAATGGGGGCCGATTTCGAAGCTTGCTTCCGTCGCCCTATGCATTGACCCGATATGGCAGTATCTTCGGGTACAGTGCACCACCCCCTTACAGGGTTAAAAAGAAAGATTCCTACTTTCATTGCTACCTGCTTGCTGGCTAGCCAGCTAGCCAGCCCTGTGGGCCTTGCTGCTGCTGCAGCCAAAAAACAAAAGGTGGTGCTGCTGCTGCTTCTGCTGCTTCTGCTTGTGTCTGGCCGCTGTTGGAGCGTCCAGGCACAGGACTTCTGCTGCTGCTGACTAAATGGCCTCCTTAATTGGATCATTTGAGTAGCCAGCACACCTGTGCAGGTAGGGCATGACATGATAGGCAGCTGCCTTGATAGCGGGTGGGTGCTGAATGTTCCTAATTGACAAAATAAGATTAATGCTTATGAAGAAATATAAAATCTCATCCCTTCCCCAATATCGCGCCACACCCCTACCCCTTAATTCCCTGGTTGAACTTGATGGACATATGTCTTTTTTTGACCGTACTAACTATGTAACTATGTAACATAACATGGGGGGGGGGGGGGGGGTCTCCTGGCTGTTCACACAGGTGTGTCATTGCTGTACATTGACCATGCATTGCTTCTGTGGTATTGCAAAGGCAAAGACAAATGCTTCCAGCCATCCATTGCACTAATGGATTGGTCATCAGCTGGCTGTCTATGTCCCGCATCAATATAGACCAAAGTACAGAGGGTTAGGCTATGCTATTGTGCACCTACCTGATGCATCAGAAGGTGCGAGGCCCTTGCTAAATTCTGTGCACAGACTTTGAGATCTATACTTTAGACTGTGTCTAAACCTGCTCCAACATGGACTGACATTCTGGCCTACTTTCAGCCGATGCGACTTGTCTGTCGCTGAACAGTCGCTTTTTATGTATTCAGCACCTATGTATAATGTTGTAAAAATGCTCTAGAAGCTAAAGTCGCAGAAATGTCACACATATTTGGCCTGCAACTTTCTGTGCGACAAATTCAGACAGGAAAAATCAGTATAAATCCTTAGAAAATTATCCCCCAGTGTCTCCATCTGCTGGCGGTATTGAATAAGCATTGCTGCACTGATGGGGTATGCATTAGACGAAAAAAAAGAAGAAAAAGAAGAATAATACGCCCAGAAAAGAGGCGAAAAGGAGAAAAACGTAAAAAAACGTGAAAAAAAAGTAAGAGGAAGAGAAGGGAAAAAAAGGTGGAAATGGGTTTAAAAGTGATTTCGGCGGAGAAATATATATTTGTGGTCGTGGCCCATGATAGTGGAATTGGACGTACTTACCAATGCTTGTCTTGATCTGTTTGTTTCACAACTCGTCCACCTGTAAAACACATCCTGCCACTGAACACACATGCCTTAACCTGGACTGATACTAACTGACCCTTACTACTGAATCTTAACAGCGGTTGAATTGTGCCCAAACCGCGAACGAGGGCACGCCTATAGTGGGCATGCCCTATTGGTGATAAATGAAAAATGGGTTTGGGAGGGTGGGCAACGCTGTGCGATGAACGTGCCGGCTTGCAGAGAGGCCGAACGTTAAATACACCCGGCCCCTCCCACAAATTCAGCCGTAGGCTTCTCACTTGTGGTCGTGGCCCATGATAGTGGAATTGGACGTACTTACCAATGCTTGTCTTGATCTGTTTGTTTCACAACTCGTCCACCTGTAAAACACATCCTGCCACTGAACACACATGCCTTAACCTGGACTGATACTAACTGACCCTTACTACTGAATCTTAACAGCGGTTGAATTGTGCCCAAACCGCGAACGAGGGCACGCCTATAGTGGGCAAAAAATGATAACACGGTTAGGTAAATGGTGAAAGCAAAATTACTTTTATTTATTACAGCACTAAAAATTTGAATACATCCGCCATTTCTAACTGGGGGTTGGGAATGTATGCCGCATAGGCATCTGATTTCCATCTTCCTAATTTTTTTAATATATGGACCGGTACTCCGTGTTTGGAGGCTGCGGAGGCTGCTCCAATGCGGAACGAGTGTCCTGAGTAGCAGCGTGGGTCAAGACCTAACAGCCTAATCAACGTGCGTACATGACTGACAAACTGAGCGGTGGTGAGAGGAGCTGAATCAAAAGGCAGCAGTGGCTTTAACTCTGGTTTGCCATTCATGATGTTTACCCACTCCGTGAGTACCGCAAGAGGGCACCAGGGGTTACCGGAGGGATAATACCGCACCATGGTGGACTCCCTGCAGGTTTTCGTGACCCGTAGTGTGAGCTCTGCATGACTTTGCTTAATGCTGAGTTGGCCTATGTCTACGAAAGGTGCTGAACGTGACGCACAAGTGATCTCCCCAGGCCTCAAAAACCCATAAAGCGCCAAATATATGCCGACCTTGATAACCTTGCTGTGGAACCACCCGAACGGGGCGGAGTCGAGAAGATTCGACATGTTTCTGAAGATTTCCCCTGTAATAGGTTGCCGTGTACCCACCCGCGGGATGGAGGTAGAATTAACCCCTTTTAATGCCGCTTTGATAAGATGTATTGAGCATATGGAAGGCTCTTCAGGGAATTGTAAAGCATGGTAGTGTTGAATTCCGGATATATGTAACTTGATGGAGTTGTAAGACAAGCTCAGGTCAGAGTGGCAAAAGGCAATGAACTGTAGTATAGTGGAAATGCTAAAGCCCCAAGGCAAGGCGTGTCTGTCCAGAAACGAGCTGTATAAGCTGATGGCTGCTGCGTAAGCCTTCCTTGTCCTTGGGGCTAATGAACTCCTCACTAAAGTTTCTGCTATCAGGGAGTAACGCCTCAATCCAGAGTTAGCACCCGATGTGAAGGCACTGTGGTGGCTACTGGCTCCGCACCTGGTGAGACCTGGAAAAAAAGATCATAGTTACCCCTAGACAAGGCATCAGCCGCTGTGTTGCAAGTTCCAGCTATGTGTACTGCAATGAAGTTGAAATTGTGTTGTAGTGCTATCCATACTAGCCTGCGCAAATAACTCATGACCTGTAATGATTTGGATCTACCCTTGTTAACTGTCTGTACTGTGGCCAAATTGTCACAGAAAAACGTGACCGTGGATTTGGACCATGAGGATCCCCAGACGTGTGCTGCTGCCACTATGGGATACACTTCAAACAAGGCGGAAGTGCGGCTGAACCCAGGGACATCCATAACCTCTGGTGGCCATCGGCTGGCCATCCACTGCTCGCCATGGATTGCTGCGAAACCCAGTGTGCCTGTGGCATCCGTGTACACCTTAGGGGAGTCGAGAGTGACAGCTGGCAAGAAAATTGACACCCCATTCCACTGACTGATGTGATCATGCCACATGTGTAAGTCTGCCAACGCTTCAGGACCTAACTTGACCGGACTACCTGACTTTGTTGCTAGTGACAGTAGTGCCAACAGCCTTGATACAAAAGATCTACCCTGCGGAATTATCCGCATTGCGAAAGCTAGCATGCCTAGCAAGCTCTGTAGTTCAACCCTTGATGTCACTCGTGTTCTCATGAATTTCTGGATGGTTTCTTTAATTCTACTGAGTTTGTCTGCGGGCAGGCTGGCCTGCATTCTCTCTGTGTCCAGTACCACACCTAGGAATGTAATCTTAGCTGATGGTCCCTCCGTTTTCCCATGAGATACTGGTATACCCAGGGTGTCGAATAAAGACCTCAGTGCTAGCAGACTGTTGGGATTACCGCCTGGGGGATCTAACAGGAGAAAGTCGTCCAAGTAATGTATGACGTGTCTACAACCTGACACATTTACCAGTACCCAGTGCAATGCTCTTGCTAGCTGTTCGAACAACCACGGGCTGCTCTTGGAGCCGAACGTGAGTCTTGAGGCGAAATAGTACATGCCCTGCCACTTTATGCCATACCACTTCCACAACTCTTCTGCTATTGGTAGCAACTTGAAGGCATCGGCAATATCTGCCTTTGCTAACCATGTACCTGTTCCCAACTGAAGAATATTTTGTATAGCGAGGTCGACTGAAGCATATTTCATAGCAAATTCTTCAGATGGGATCAGGGCATTCAGGCTGGGTACTACAGAAGAATATGGGGCAGATAAGTCGTAAATTAAACGTTTTTTATTGGAGAATTTCCCTGTCACCACCCCGACCGGACTGACCCTCCAGACTTCGAATGGTGACGTCTGGAATGGCCCGATGATGAAGCCTTTGGTTAACTCCTGTTGGATTAATTCCGTAACGACCTGGGGTTGCTGCGTGGCTGACCGTAAATTTTTGCACTCAAACGTAGATTGAGGTAAAGACACTAAGCCTGTGTGGAAACCCGACCTGAAGCCTGTGAGTAACCATTGTACCCAGTCTCGTTCCGGGTGATCTGCCAACACACCAGCCAGCGCATCCACCTGGACCCCGCCTAGTCACGACTGCTGTGACCTCTGAGAGCACAATGAGCTGGGATGGGCCCGGAAGCAGAGCAAGCACACGTGCAACAACCTGCAGTTGCTGAAATTGCAACTTGCCAAGTTGTAGTTGTTGCATACCTGGCTCCTGCCCAGGTACCTCACAGGGCGCCCCAGTTTGTCTACAGCAGTCGAGAACTTGTGCCCGGGAGCAGGAGAAGCCGTGACCCCCCTACTGGTACTTGGCTCAGGCTCGTGGCTGGCGCTGGAACACCACGGGGCTGTGTGTGAAATAGACTGGCAGATGGTGCAGGTCGGAGCCTTCAACCCAGCAAAATGCTTACAAAACAGTTCGGTGTCTACCACTCCCCAGTCTGTTTCGTAAGCGAACTGACTGACCCCTGCCGCAGCCTTTGCCGCAAAGGACTTGTGGTACTCGTAGAAGTACGACCCGCCGTATTTGTACGCAAACTCTGATAATTTGTACAAATACAGGTCCAGCTCTTCCCTCCTCTCTGGTTTCTCAGTACAGATCACATCCCTGTATAGGCTGAAAGCAATCACAAACTCTACTATAGTGAGCTTGCGGTTTAACCTGGCATCCTTGCTCTTGAAGACCACCGAGACCTCCCCACATGCTACCGTCTTCGTCTCAGTGACGTCTTGGGTGCTGATAAGCAAGGATGCCAGGTTAACGTCCTTGCCGTCCAGAATATCCTTGCGGATGGAAGCGGGAATGAAGTGTGATGGCGTGATTTTTGGAGGAGTTGTTCCCCTACCTACAGGAGTTGCCACCATAGGCGTAGCTGGGGTTGCGGGTGCAACCGCCGCGAGGGGAACTGATGCTTGGGACGCACTACCCCTCTCGAATGTGTCCATTCTGGATTCCAGGCTGGACATGGAGGACAACATGCTGTTCATCATAGAATGCAGTTGTGCCAGGGACGTGGCTACTGTCTGCCCTGACATGTCCTGCTGACTGCCGCTCGCTTCCTGTCCTGATGTTAGCAGCTTGTATAATTCTGCTTTCCTAGCTGCCGCCGGAAATGGAATTCCCTTCTTGCGAAGCTCCTCCATCAATCTGGGAATTGTCCAGGATCTGTACGCCGTGCCTATTCCCTGCTCGGAACTCCTGGCAGGGGTTTCTGGGACAGACAACGTGTCTTCGATGTCTGATGCGTTCGACATAATGCCTCCACCTGTCCGGGCCATGACGGGTGCCGGGGAGAGATTAATAAAACATGAAAACCATGTATGCCTTCCGACTCTAGTTGATAAGCCCTTCTGCTACTAACCTGCCAACTACCACCGTCAACCGTCAGGCAAGGACCTAGGACAACACGATATATTAACACATGCTATAACATTCCTACTATCGACTCAGGTGCCTACCACCTCACCGTGTACTACCTAGACCAACTCTCCTGGCTCGTTGACCGTGACTATACTAGACCATCCCAATTGTCGTGAAAACATGATCGTGGGACAGTGAAACCGCCAACATTTACACCATCGTGACATAAGGTTCTAAGGCCTGCGGAGCACAAGCCCCTGTCGTGGACCGTGTGAACGCAACGTGTCGCCTCGTGCGAATTGCTCTGAAAATGTGTCCGCAACTGTCTTGTCGTGGTTCCGTCCTGCAAGATGTTTCGGGAGATAGTCTAATTATAAGTGTATTGCTCTGAAGACGTGTCAGCAGCAATGAGTCGTAGCTACCCTCCTGAAGAACGTGTCAGGATAAGTGGATCTGCGCTTAATCGTACGTGTGCCGTGTGGTATGCTCTGAAAACGTGTCAGCAGCAAACCAGATGTAGGTTACCCCCCTGAAGACGTGTCAGGACAACGGGTTAAATTCCTACCAATGAATGACGTATGGTATGCTCTGAAAACGTGTCAGCAGCCAATAACTGTTATGTCCCCCCCCCCCCGCCACCCTGCATGCGTGTCAGGGTGACGGTTCACTTCTATTCAAGTGTGTAGCGCGATGGCATGCTCTGAAAAACGTGTCAGTAGCAAACCAGCTGTAGGTTACCCCCCTGAAATCGTGTCAGTACAACGGGTTAACTCCTACAAAAGTGCGTAACGTGTGGTATGCTCTGAAAGACGTGTCAGTAGCAAACCTGGCTGTAGGTCACCCCCTGAAAGCGTGTCAGGATAACAGGTTAAACTCCTACATATGTGCGTGACGTGTGGTATGCTCTGAAAAACGTGTCAGTAGCACACCTGGAAACGAGTTGAAGATGACCAGCTGTGAATGCTGCCCCTAAATCGTGTCGGACTGCAGTTGTTGGTTACTCTTATGAGTCCGTAACGTGAGCTATACGGTGTGCTCTGGCCACGTGCCAGTAGTCCTTGTTATGCGGGAGTGTCAATGTTTGCTCCTGTGTGGCGTTCCGTATGTCCTGTGATGCTAGCCATGGGGCCTGTCCAAGGAATGACACCCGTCCCCCTTTTTTATTTTTTTTTTATACGACCATGCCCCCCACATGTACATGCATACGCATCTGCACCCACCCTCTGCATGTGCGTACACCTGCGCATGCATGCCCTGACGCGTCAGACGCCAATAGTCGTTTCAGAGGTTTACTGTTATGTCCCCCCCTGTGTTGGCCCCTGTTCTGTTGTCATATACTGAGATCTATCCGGATGAGCTGCGGCTGTTGACCCCCTGGAGACATGACCTCCGCCCCACTGCACGTGGTATCCCCGTGATCACATCTCCAGAGTAGTCACAGCCTGTGCCTTGTCAGATCAATCATAGCTGTCAATGTATCTCAGTAATGTGCATCAACTGTGACAACTACCGGTTCCCAGTGCTAATACATATACCTTGGAACATACCTATGAGTTTTGACTGTTTTGCCAGGACTTGTCCTACGCACTTTTAAGCCTATAAAGTATAAATGCATAATGTAACAATACCCAGCCACATAGTACGTTATCCCATCGTCAAGATTGAAGACCTTGTACCCTCCTTCTTGTCAGCGATATGCATGGCACGTACCCTGTCACAACCACCGCCGGTGATCACTCAGAAATAACGACATAACAAGTTATCACCATCCTCAGTACCGACATGCTGCCAATCAACCCCCCCCTCACAGACTCTGCACTGCCATCTAAGCGTCCCTGGCAGAATCAGTTGGCTGCGAATCTGCCGTCCCCCCTGCGAGGAACCGTTTGCGGGGCTGTACGTTTCACGGGCGTGGCCACTAAAGGCCCCTGTATCCAGCGCTTACCCGTCCTCTGGATTCAGTCCTGGAGATCGATGCGTGTCCCCTGGCTGAACGCCCGCCGTTCACCTGACCGGAACCGGAAATCCCCGCTTGCTGACGTCCCTTCCTGTAACGTCTCCAACGCTGTGCGAACAACGCTGTGCGATGAACGTGCCGGCTTGCAGAGAGGCCGAACGTTAAATACACCCGGCCCCTCCCACAAATTCAGCCGTAGGCTTCTCACATATATATATATATATATATATATATATATATATATATATACGCGCACACACACACATATATATAAACGTATTCTCCGTTGAGATATTGCAGCCGCTGCTGTGTCCAGGCCCAGGAGCCTTAGCACTGTGCTGTGATGTCACTCAATACCACTGACATCACTAGGTGTAAACAACATCTCTCCTTTGCTGTGTATGTGACTATGGAGCTGTTTGGTGATGTCGTCTATTATGGCCTTCATAGAAGCAACAGGAGATTGTTGCATCCATCTAGAACCCTCAGAACTACAGTGCTATGATGTCACTCACTTCCACAGGCCTTGCAGAGTGTAAACAACAACAACCCAGCTTTGTTGTGTATGTAACCATAGGGATTTGTGATGTCACCTAGAACCTTCACAGCAGCGACAGCTTTATGAGGAGCATCAGCACTGCTCTGCCTGAGCAGAACCATCACCGCCATAGGTTGTCAAATAACCCGGGTTTAACCCACACAGGTAAGTCCAATGGGGTGCAGGCATGTCCTCTATGCTTACAGCTTCCCGTGGGTGTTGGTTTGATACCGTTTGGGGACAGCCAAGGAGGCATCTGCAGGCAACAAAGGTAGGTGTGTGCTTGTGTGTGTGTTTCCTATGCAGATCCTAAGCCCAGTGTCACATGCAAGTAGGAGGAGTAAGAAGGGTTCCTGGCAAATCCGGGTTATGGATTGCATTTAAAAAGGCCCCGTGGGAGTGCAATGGGCCCCTGTCTTGCTGCTTAGCAATAATGGTATGGGTTTAGGTTCTGCTGTGTGTACTGGTGGTTGACTGCCCCCCAGCCCAGAGTGTGCATGGAAAATTGTCTGGCAGCCTCCCTGACAGCAAGCAGTGATAGTGCCCATGAAGGGCACCTTGTTGGGCCCGCCCCTTTCATGGTTATCGCTTCTCGGCCTTTTGGCTAAGATCAAGTGTAGTATCTGTTCTTATCAGTTTAATATCTGATACGTCCCCTATCTGGGGACCATATATTAAATGGATTTTTGAGAACGGGGGCCGATTTCGAAGCTTGCTTCCGTCGCCCTATGCATTGACCCGATATGGCAGTATCTTCGGGTACAGTGCACCACCCCCTTACAGGGTTAAAAAGAAAGATTCCTACTTTCATTGCTACCTGCTTGCTGGCTAGCCAGCTAGCCAGCCCTGTGGGCCTTGCTGCTGCTGCAGCCAAAAAACAAAAGGTGGTGCTGCTGCTGCTTCTGCTGCTTCTGCTTCTGCTTGTGTCTGGCCGCTGTTGGAGCGTCCAGGCACAGGACTTCTGCTGCTGCTGACTAAATGGCCTCCTTAATTGGATCATTTGAGTAGCCAGCACACCTGTGCAGGTAGGGCATGACATGATAGGCAGCTGCCTTGATAGCGGGTGGGTGCTGAATGTTCCTAATTGACAAAATAAGATTAATGCTTATGAAGAAATATAAAATCTCATCCCTTCCCCAATATCGCGCCACACCCCTACCCCTTAATTCCCTGGTTGAACTTGATGGACATATGTCTTTTTTCGACCGTACTAACTATGTAACTATGTAACATAACATGGGGGGGGGGGGGGGTCTCCTGGCTGTTCACACAGGTGTGTCATTGCTGTACATTGACCATGCATTGCTTCTGTGGTATTGCAAAGGCAAAGACAAATGCTTCCAGCCATCCATTGCACTAATGGATTGGTCATCAGCTGGCTGTCTATGTCCCGCATCAATATAGACCAAAGTACAGAGGGTTAGGCTATGCTATTGTGCACCTACCTGATGCATCAGAAGGTGCGAGGCCCTTGCTAAATTCTGTGCACAGACTTTGAGATCTATACTTTAGACTGTATCTAAACCTGCTCCAACATGGACTGACATTCTGGCCTACTTTCAGCCGATGCGACTTGTCTGTCGCTGAACAGTCGCTTTTTATGTATTCAGCACCTATGTATAATGTTGTAAAAATGCTCTAGAAGCTAAAGTCGCAGAAATGTCACACATATTTGGCCTGCAACTTTCTGTGCGACAAATTCAGACAGGAAAAATCAGTATAAATCCTTAGAAAATTATCCCCCAGTGTCTCCATCTGCTGGCGGTATTGAATAAGCATTGCTGCACTGATGGGGTATGCATTAGACGAAAAAAAAGAAGAAAAAGAAGAATAATACGCCCAGAAAAGAGGCGAAAAGGAGAAAAACGTAAAAAAACGTGAAAAAAAAGTAAGAGGAAGAGAAGGGAAAAAAAGGTGGAAATGGGTTTAAAAGTGATTTCGGCGGAGAAATATATATATATATATATATATATATATATATATATATTTATACGCGCACACACACACATATATATAAACGTATTCTCCGTTGAGATATTGCAGCCGCTGCTGTGTCCAGGCCCAGGAGCCTTAGCACTGTGCTGTGATGTCACTCAATACCACTGACATCACTAGGTGTAAACAACATCTCTCCTTTGCTGTGTATGTGACTATGGAGCTGTTTGGTGATGTCGTCTATTATGGCCTTCATAGAAGCAACAGGAGATTGTTGCATCCATCTAGAACCCTCAGAACTACAGTGCTATGATGTCACTCACTTCCACAGGCCTTGCAGAGTGTAAACAACAACAACCCAGCTTTGTTGTGTATGTAACCATAGGGATTTGTGATGTCACCTAGAACCTTCACAGCAGCGACAGCTTTATGAGGAGCATCAGCACTGCTCTGCCTGAGCAGAACCATCACCGCCATAGGTTGTCAAATAACCCGGGTTTAACCCACACAGGTAAGTCCAATGGGGTGCAGGCATGTCCTCTATGCTTACAGCTTCCCGTGGGTGTTGGTTTGATACCGTTTGGGGACAGCCAAGGAGGCATCTGCAGGCAACAAAGGTAGGTGTGTGCTTGTGTGTGTGTTTCCTATGCAGATCCTAAGCCCAGTGTCACATGCAAGTAGGAGGAGTAAGAAGGGTTCCTGGCAAATCCGGGTTATGGATTGCATTTAAAAAGGCCCCGTGGGAGTGCAATGGGCCCCTGTCTTGCTGCTTAGCAATAATGGTATGGGTTTAGGTTCTGCTGTGTGTACTGGTGGTTGACTGCCCCCCAGCCCAGAGTGTGCATGGAAAATTGTCTGGCAGCCTCCCTGACAGCAAGCAGTGATAGTGCCCATGAAGGGCACCTTGTTGGGCCCGCCCCTTTCACGGTTATCGCTTCTCGGCCTTTTGGCTAAGATCAAGTGTAGTATCTGTTCTTATCAGTTTAATATCTGATACGTCCCCTATCTGGGGACCATATATTAAATGGATTTTTGAGAACGGGGGCCGATTTCGAAGCTTGCTTCCGTCGCCCTATGCATTGACCCGATATGGCAGTATCTTCGGGTACAGTGCACCACCCCCTTACAGGGTTAAAAAGAAAGATTCCTACTTTCATTGCTACCTGCTTGCTGGCTAGCCAGCTAGCCAGCCCTGTGGGCCTTGCTGCTGCTGCAGCCAAAAAACAAAAGGTGGTGCTGCTGCTGCTTCTGCTTCTGCTTGTGTCTGGCCGCTGTTGGAGCGTCCAGGCACAGGACTTCTGCTGCTGCTGACTAAATGGCCTCCTTAATTGGATCATTTGAGTAGCCAGCACACCTGTGCAGGTAGGGCATGACATGATAGGCAGCTGCCTTGATAGCGGGTGGGTGCTGAATGTTCCTAATTGACAAAATAAGATTAATGCTTATGAAGAAATATAAAATCTCATCCCTTCCCCAATATCGCGCCACACCCCTACCCCTTAATTCCCTGGTTGAACTTGATGGACATATGTCTTTTTTCGACCGTACTAACTATGTAACTATGTAACATAACATGGGGGGGGGGGGGTCTCCTGGCTGTTCACACAGGTGTGTCATTGCTGTACATTGACCATGCATTGCTTCTGTGGTATTGCAAAGGCAAAGACAAATGCTTCCAGCCATCCATTGCACTAATGGATTGGTCATCAGCTGGCTGTCTATGTCCCGCATCAATATAGACCAAAGTACAGAGGGTTAGGCTATGCTATTGTGCACCTACCTGATGCATCAGAAGGTGCGAGGCCCTTGCTAAATTCTGTGCAAAGACTTTGAGATCTATACTTTAGACTGTATCTAAACCTGCTCCAACATGGACTGACATTCTGGCCTACTTTCAGCCGATGCGACTTGTCTGTCGCTGAACAGTCGCTTTTTATGGTATTCAGCACCTATGTATATATGTTGTAAAAAATGCTCTAGAAGCTAAAGTCGCAGAAATGTCACACATATTTGGCTCTGCAACTTTCTGTGCGACAAATTCAGACAGGAAAAATCAGTATAAATCCTTAGAAAATTATCCCCCAGTGTCTCCATCTGCTGGCGGTATTGAATAAGGAATGCTGCACTGATGGGGTATGCATTAGACGAAAAAAAGAAAGAAAAGAAGAATAATACGCCCAGAAAAAGAGGCGAAAAGGAGAAAAAACCGTAAAAAAAACGTGAAAAAAAAAGTAAGAGGAAGAGAAGGGAAAAAAAGGTGGAAATGGGTTTAAAAGTGATTTCGGCGCGAGAAATATATAATATATATATCTATATATA
Source organism: Hyla sarda (assembly GCF_029499605.1). Taxonomy (NCBI): domain Eukaryota; kingdom Metazoa; phylum Chordata; class Amphibia; order Anura; family Hylidae; genus Hyla; species Hyla sarda. The sequence goes on from NW_026610508.1 coordinate 180,369, forward strand.
TATCTATATATATATATACGCGCACACACACACATATATATAAACGTATTCTCCGTTGAGATATTGCAGCCGCTGCTGTGTCCAGGCCAGGAGCCTTAGCACTGTGCTGTGATGTCACTCAATACCACTGACATCACTAGGGTGTAAAACAACATCTCTCCTTTGCTGTGTATGTGACTATGGAGCTGTTTGGTGATGTCGTCTATTATGGCCTTCATAGAAGCAAACAGGAGATTGTTGCATCCATCTAGAACCCTCAGAACTACAGTGCTATGATGTCACTCACTTCCACAGGCCTTGCAGAGTGTAAACAACAACAACCCAGCTTTGTTGTGTATGTAACCATAGGGATTTGTGATGTCACCTAGAACCTTCACAGCAGCGACAGCTTTATGAGGAGCATCAGCACTGCTCTGCCTGAGCAGAAGCCCATCACCGCCATAGGTTGTCAAATAACCCGGGTTTAACCCAACACAGGTAAGTCCAATGGGGTGCAGGCATGTCCTCTATGCTTACAGCTTCCCGTGGGTGTTGGTTGATACCGTTTGGGGGACAGCCAAGGAGGCATCTGCAGGCAACAAAGGTAGGTGTGTGCTTGTGTGTGTGTTTCGCTATGCAGATCCTAAGCCCAGTGTCACATGCAAGTAGGAGGAGTAAGAAGGGGTTCCTGGCAAATCCGGGTTATGGATTGCATTTAAAAAGGCCCCGTGGGAGTGCAATGGGCCCCGTGTCTTGCTGCTTAGCAATAATGGTATGGGTTTAGGTTCTGCTGTGTGTACTGGTGGTTGACTGCCCCCCAGCCCAGAGTGTGCATGGAAAATTGTCTGGCAGCCTCCCTGACAGCAAGCAGTGATAGTGCCCATTGAAGGGCACCTTGTTGGGCCCGCCCCTTTCACGGTTATCGCTTCTCGGCCCTTTTGGCTAAGATCAAGTGTAGTATCTGTTCTTATCAGTTTAATATCTGATACGTCCCCTATCTGGGGACCATATATTAAATGGATTTTTGAGAACGGGGGCCGATTTCGAAGCTTGCTTCCGTCACCCTATGCATTGACCCGATATGGCAGGTATCTTCGGTACAGTGCACCACCACCCTTACAGGGTTAAAAAGAAAGATTCCTACTTTCATTGCTACCTGCTTGCTGGCTAGCCAGCTAGCCAGCCCTGTGGGCCTTGCTGCTGCTGCAGCCAAAAAACAAAAGGTGGTGCTGCTGCTGCTTTTGCTGCTTCTGCTTCTGCTTGTGTCTGGCCGCTGTTGGAGCGTCCAGGCACAGGACTTCTGCTGCTGCTGACTAAAATGGCCTCCTTAATTGGATCATTTGAAGTAGCCAGCACACCTGTGCAGGTAGGGCATGACATGATAGGCAGCTGCCTTGATAGCGGGTGGGTGCTGAATGTTCCTAATTGACAAAATAAGATTAATGCTTATGAAGAAATATAAAATCTCATCCCTTCCCCCAATATCGCGCCACACCCCCTACCCCTTAATTCCCTGGTTGAACTTGATGGACATATGTCTTTTTTCGACCGTACTAACTATGTAACTATGTAACATAACATGGGGGGGGGGGGGTCTCCTGGCTGTTCACACAGGTGTGTCATTGCTGTACATTGACCATGCATTGCTTCTGTGGTATTGCAAAGGCAAAGACAAATGCTTCCAGCCATCCATTGCACTAATGGATTGGTCATCAGCTGGCTGTCTATGTCCCGCATCAATACTAGACCAAAGTACAGAGGGTTAGGCTATGCTATTGTGCACCTACCTGATGCATCAGAAGGTGCGAGGCCCTTGCTAAATTCTGTGCACAGACTTTGAGATCTATACTTTAGACTGTATCTAAACCTGCTACTTTCAGCCGATGCGACTTGTCTGTCGCTGAACAGTCGCTTTTTATGTATTCAGCACCTATGTATAATGTTGTAAAAATGCTCTAGAAGCTAAAGTCGCAGAAATGTCACACATATTTGGCCTGCAACTTTCTGTGCGACAAATTCAGACAGGAAAAATCAGTATAAATCCTTAGAAAATTATCCCCCAGTGTCTCCATCTGCTGGCGGTATTGAATAAGCATTGCTGCACTGATGGGGTATGCATTAGACGAAAAAAAAGAAGAAAAAGAAGAATAATACGCCCAGAAAAGAGGCGAAAAGGAGAAAAACGTAAAAAAACGTGAAAAAAAAGTAAGAGGAAGAGAAGGGAAAAAAAGGTGGAAATGGGTTTAAAAGTGATTTCGGCGGAGAAATATATATATATATATATATATATATATATATATATATATACGCGCACACACACACATATATATAAACGTATTCTCCGTTGAGATATTGCAGCCGCTGCTGTGTCCAGGCCCAGGAGCCTTAGCACTGTGCTGTGATGTCACTCAATACCACTGACATCACTAGGTGTAAACAACATCTCTCCTTTGCTGTGTATGTGACTATGGAGCTGTTTGGTGATGTCGTCTATTATGGCCTTCATAGAAGCAACAGGAGATTGTTGCATCCATCTAGAACCCTCAGAACTACAGTGCTATGATGTCACTCACTTCCACAGGCCTTGCAGAGTGTAAACAACAACAACCCAGCTTTGTTGTGTATGTAACCATAGGGATTTGTGATGTCACCTAGAACCTTCACAGCAGCGACAGCTTTATGAGGAGCATCAGCACTGCTCTGCCTGAGCAGAACCATCACCGCCATAGGTTGTCAAATAACCCGGGTTTAACCCACACAGGTAAGTCCAATGGGGTGCAGGCATGTCCTCTATGCTTACAGCTTCCCGTGGGTGTTGGTTTGATACCGTTTGGGGACAGCCAAGGAGGCATCTGCAGGCAACAAAGGTAGGTGTGTGCTTGTGTGTGTGTTTCCTATGCAGATCCTAAGCCCAGTGTCACATGCAAGTAGGAGGAGTAAGAAGGGTTCCTGGCAAATCCGGGTTATGGATTGCATTTAAAAAGGCCCCGTGGGAGTGCAATGGGCCCCTGTCTTGCTGCTTAGCAATAATGGTATGGGTTTAGGTTCTGCTGTGTGTACTGGTGGTTGACTGCCCCCCAGCCCAGAGTGTGCATGGAAAATTGTCTGGCAGCCTCCCTGACAGCAAGCAGTGATAGTGCCCATGAAGGGCACCTTGTTGGGCCCGCCCCTTTCACGGTTATCGCTTCTCGGCCTTTTGGCTAAGATCAAGTGTAGTATCTGTTCTTATCAGTTTAATATCTGATACGTCCCCTATCTGGGGACCATATATTAAATGGATTTTTGAGAACGGGGGCCGATTTCGAAGCTTGCTTCCGTCGCCCTATGCATTGACCCGATATGGCAGTATCTTCGGGTACAGTGCACCACCCCCTTACAGGGTTAAAAAGAAAGATTCCTACTTTCATTGCTACCTGCTTGCTGGCTAGCCAGCTAGCCAGCCCTGTGGGCCTTGCTGCTGCTGCAGCCAAAAAACAAAAGGTGGTGCTGCTGCTGCTTCTGCTGCTTCTGCTTCTGCTTGTGTCTGGCCGCTGTTGGAGCGTCCAGGCACAGGACTTCTGCTGCTGCTGACTAAATGGCCTCCTTAATTGGATCATTTGAGTAGCCAGCACACCTGTGCAGGTAGGGCATGACATGATAGGCAGCTGCCTTGATAGCGGGTGGGTGCTGAATGTTCCTAATTGACAAAATAAGATTAATGCTTATGAAGAAATATAAAATCTCATCCCTTCCCCAATATCGCGCCACACCCCTACCCCTTAATTCCCTTGTTGAACTTGATGGACATATGTCTTTTTTCGACCGTACTAACTATGTAACTATGTAACATAACATGGGGGGGGGGGGGGGGTCTCCTGGCTGTTCACACAGGTGTGTCATTGCTGTACATTGACCATGCATTGCTTCTGTGGTATTGCAAAGGCAAAGACAAATGCTTCCAGCCATCCATTGCACTAATGGATTGGTCATCAGCTGGCTGTCTATGTCCCGCATCAATATAGACCAAAGTACAGAGGGTTAGGCTATGCTATTGTGCACCTACCTGATGCATCAGAAGGTGCGAGGCCCTTGCTAAATTCTGTGCACAGACTTTGAGATCTATACTTTAGACTGTATCTAAACCTGCTCCAACATGGACTGACATTCTGGCCTACTTTCAGCCGATGCGACTTGTCTGTCGCTGAACAGTCGCTTTTTATGTATTCAGCACCTATGTATAATGTTGTAAAAATGCTCTAGAAGCTAAAGTCGCAGAAATGTCACACATATTTGGCCTGCAACTTTCTGTGCGACAAATTCAGACAGGAAAAATCAGTATAAATCCTTAGAAAATTATCCCCCAGTGTCTCCATCTGCTGGCGGTATTGAATAAGCATTGCTGCACTGATGGGGTATGCATTAGACGAAAAAAAAGAAGAAAAAGAAGAATAATACGCCCAGAAAAGAGGCGAAAAGGAGAAAAACGTAAAAAAACGTGAAAAAAAAGTAAGAGGAAGAGAAGGGAAAAAAAGGTGGAAATGGGTTTAAAAGTGATTTCGGCGGAGAAATATATATATATATATATATATATATATATATATATATATATATACGCGCACACACACACATATATATAAACGTATTCTCCGTTGAGATATTGCAGCCGCTGCTGTGTCCAGGCCCAGGAGCCTTAGCACTGTGCTGTGATGTCACTCAATACCACTGACATCACTAGGTGTAAACAACATCTCTCCTTTGCTGTGTATGTGACTATGGAGCTGTTTGGTGATGTCGTCTATTATGGCCTTCATAGAAGCAACAGGAGATTGTTGCATCCATCTAGAACCCTCAGAACTACAGTGCTATGATGTCACTCACTTCCACAGGCCTTGCAGAGTGTAAACAACAACAACCCAGCTTTGTTGTGTATGTAACCATAGGGATTTGTGATGTCACCTAGAACCTTCACAGCAGCGACAGCTTTATGAGGAGCATCAGCACTGCTCTGCCTGAGCAGAACCATCACCGCCATAGGTTGTCAAATAACCCGGGTTTAACCCACACAGGTAAGTCCAATGGGGTGCAGGCATGTCCTCTATGCTTACAGCTTCCCGTGGGTGTTGGTTTGATACCGTTTGGGGACAGCCAAGGAGGCATCTGCAGGCAACAAAGGTAGGTGTGTGCTTGTGTGTGTGTTTCCTATGCAGATCCTAAGCCCAGTGTCACATGCAAGTAGGAGGAGTAAGAAGGGTTCCTGGCAAATCCGGGTTATGGATTGCATTTAAAAAGGCCCCGTGGGAGTGCAATGGGCCCCTGTCTTGCGGCTTAGCAATAATGGTATGGGTTTAGGTTCTGCTGTGTGTACTGGTGGTTGACTGCCCCCCAGCCCAGAGTGTGCATGGAAAATTGTCTGGCAGCCTCCCTGACAGCAAGCAGTGATAGTGCCCATGAAGGGCACCTTGTTGGGCCCGCCCCTTTCACGGTTATCGCTTCTCGGCCTTTTGGCTAAGATCAAGTGTAGTATCTGTTCTTATCAGTTTAATATCTGATACGTCCCCTATCTGGGGACCATATATTAAATGGATTTTTGAGAACGGGGGCCGATTTCGAAGCTTGCTTCCGTCGCCCTATGCATTGACCCGATATGGCAGTATCTTCGGGTACAGTGCACCACCCCCTTACAGGGTTAAAAAGAAAGATTCCTACTTTCATTGCTACCTGCTTGCTGGCTAGCCAGCTAGCCAGCCCTGTGGGCCTTGCTGCTGCTGCAGCCAAAAAACAAAAGGTGGTGCTGCTGCTGCTTCTGCTTCTGCTTGTGTCTGGCCGCTGTTGGAGCGTCCAGGCACAGGACTTCTGCTGCTGCTGACTAAATGGCCTCCTTAATTGGATCATTTGAGTAGCCAGCACACCTGTGCAGGTAGGGCATGACATGATAGGCAGCTGCCTTGATAGCGGGTGGGTGCTGAATGTTCCTAATTGACAAAATAAGATTAATGCTTATGAAGAAATATAAAATCTCATCCCTTCCCCAATATCGCGCCACACCCCTACCCCTTAATTCCCTGGTTGAACTTGATGGACATATGTCTTTTTTCGACCGTACTAACTATGTAACTATGTAACATAACATGGGGGGGGGGGGTCTCCTGGCTGTTCACACAGGTGTGTCATTGCTGTACATTGACCATGCATTGCTTCTGTGGTATTGCAAAGGCAAAGACAAATGCTTCCAGCCATCCATTGCACTAATGGATTGGTCATCAGCTGGCTGTCTATGTCCCGCATCAATATAGACCAAAGTACAGAGGGTTAGGCTATGCTATTGTGCACCTACCTGATGCATCAGAAGGTGCGAGGCCCTTGCTAAATTCTGTGCACAGACTTTGAGATCTATACTTTAGACTGTATCTAAACCTGCTCCAACATGGACTGACATTCTGGCCTACTTTCAGCCGATGCGACTTGTCTGTCGCTGAACAGTCGCTTTTTATGTATTCAGCACCTATGTATAATGTTGTAAAAATGCTCTAGAAGCTAAAGTCGCAGAAATGTCACACATATTTGGCCTGCAACTTTCTGTGCGACAAATTCAGACAGGAAAAATCAGTATAAATCCTTAGAAAATTATCCCCCAGTGTCTCCATCTGCTGGCGGTATTGAATAAGCATTGCTGCACTGATGGGGTATGCATTAGACGAAAAAAAAGAAGAAAAAGAAGAATAATACGCCCAGAAAAGAGGCGAAAAGGAGAAAAACGTAAAAAAACGTGAAAAAAAAGTAAGAGGAAGAGAAGGGAAAAAAAGGTGGAAATGGGTTTAAAAGTGATTTCGGCGGAGAAATATATATATATATATATATATATATATATATATATATATATATATACGCGCACACACACACATATATATAAACGTATTCTCCGTTGAGATATTGCAGCCGCTGCTGTGTCCAGGCCCAGGAGCCTTAGCACTGTGCTGTGATGTCACTCAATACCACTGACATCACTAGGTGTAAACAACATCTCTCCTTTGCTGTGTATGTGACTATGGAGCTGTTTGGTGATGTCGTCTATTATGGCCTTCATAGAAGCAACAGGAGATTGTTGCATCCATCTAGAACCCTCAGAACTACAGTGCTATGATGTCACTCACTTCCACAGGCCTTGCAGAGTGTAAACAACAACAACCCAGCTTTGTTGTGTATGTAACCATAGGGATTTGTGATGTCACCTAGAACCTTCACAGCAGCGACAGCTTTATGAGGAGCATCAGCACTGCTCTGCCTGAGCAGAACCATCACCGCCATAGGTTGTCAAATAACCCGGGTTTAACCCACACAGGTAAGTCCAATGGGGTGCAGGCATGTCCTCTATGCTTACAGCTTCCCGTGGGTGTTGGTTTGATACCGTTTGGGGACAGCCAAGGAGGCATCTGCAGGCAACAAAGGTAGGTGTGTGCTTGTGTGTGTGTTTCCTATGCAGATCCTAAGCCCAGTGTCACATGCAAGTAGGAGGAGTAAGAAGGGTTCCTGGCAAATCCGGGTTATGGATTGCATTTAAAAAGGCCCCGTGGGAGTGCAATGGGCCCCTGTCTTGCTGCTTAGCAATAATGGTATGGGTTTAGGTTCTGCTGTGTGTACTGGTGGTTGACTGCCCCCCAGCCCAGAGTGTGCATGGAAAATTGTCTGGCAGCCTCCCTGACAGCAAGCAGTGATAGTGCCCATGAAGGGCACCTTGTTGGGCCCGCCCCTTTCACGGTTATCGCTTCTCGGCCTTTTGGCTAAGATCAAGTGTAGTATCTGCATTTGGTCTGGTCGGAAGGTGTCTGTGGTACCCCGCTTCTCGGCCTTGGGGGATTGTCTCTCCTTACGGAGGGACTTCACCCCCTTGCTGCTATTGGGGAGCGGGCTTAGTCCACGGACAACGGGTTGCGATCCCCCTGTCTCTGGGACCTTGTGTCTCAGAAGGCATTTTCGGTACGTTGAGCGTTACCTGTAGCTTCGGAAGCACCTAGGGTACCCCCGACCTCTGCCTTGGGTAAGGGTTCCGCTTTTATAGCGGGATTCCGAGCCCCTGCTGCTATTGGGGAAGGGGCTTAGTCCCTGGGTGTGGAAGATGCCGTTCTCCTGGGCTTTCCCCTCTGGGGAAATGTCGATGCGAAATACCATCCGCATAGAGGTGTCGGAGAGCCATCGTCAGTTGAAGAACCTCCGCTTCATTGCGGAGGTGATTCTTCTTGACTACTTCCGCCTTAACAGGGAGGACATCCTGTGTCTAAATGACCAGGAAAGCCGTGGCCTGTATACCGTCACCTTCACGGCCACGGCGTGTTGCGATAACATCTATGCAACCTTGTCTGGTGCGGACCAGAGGGACGATCGACTCGACGGTCTTTCGTTCCAGTTCCTCTATGGTGAGGAACATATACCGTTGGTGGTGGCTATGCACAGCCCTCATGTGACCACGGAGGATATAGCCACTTTTCTTCGGCGATACTGCGAAGAGGTGCGATTCGCAAACAAAATCTTGAACTCCGTGCGGTTCTGGAACGGCAAGAGGAAGTTCTGGGTCAAGCTCCGTAAGGATCCCGGTGGTATTGGGGGTCTTTGCCATCCGCCCCCAAATTTTGCCATCGGGAGAGTTCGGGGCTTCCTGTTCTATCCTCAAATGCCTATGTATTGCCGAAATTGCTTGAGGTTTGGCCACACCCAGGAGACCTGCGGCGCGGAGCGTGTGATTCGCTGCAATAGGTGTGGCCAAGAAGGTCACATAGCCTCAAGATGTAGCCATACGATAAGGTGCAACCTCTGCGGAGAGGAAAATCACGATTTTAATTCCTGTCCCCATAAAGCAAAAACTACGATGGGTGGGTCAAGGCTGGGCCCACCCAAAGAGGGGACAGGACAAAAGACGTCCTTTTTTAAGATGCCCAAACCCCAGATGGCAGGTACTGATGGGTCCAGGCCCAAGACCTCTGGTGCTCCATCGGGGGGCCCACCGGTGGTAGTGCTAGGGGGAGGCCATGGGGATTCCACGAAGCCCGGGCGGGTGATCGAGTTTACTGCCCGGGAAATTGAAAGACGTCGATCGACTTCCTACCTGGCTCAAGAGCCCGCCGAAACTTCTGAAGGGGGCTCACCTGTGGCGGGTGGCAGCCGACGGGCCTCGGTGGGGGCAAAAGTGGACCCAAAATTGCAGCATAAGCCAGGTACTGGCTTGGCCCAGGGTCGCCCTGCTCCGGACGAAGAGGCCCCGGTGAAAGCCCGCCGGAAGGGGAGCCAGGTGGCCAGGTCTGAGCCCGGTCCTGTTACTCCGCCTATACAGGACAGGGCCAAGAAGACAAGTGGCGCCAAACCAGGGTTTGCTGCCCCGCCAGCAGTGGACCCGGTGGGTAAAACTGGCCATCGTCGATCGATGGGGAAGTTGGAGCAACAGTCCTCAGCAACGCTTGCTGGGGAACAAGCGATGAAAACTTCCCAAGGTAGCGGCAAAGGTTCCGGAAAAGAGGCCTCACAGGCCCCTGTGCAGCAGTTCCAGTCGTCAAATGATGAAAGAAGACGCAGATCCATCAGCCGGGGGCCAGAGATTACATCGAGTGAGAGCAACACAGAGGATATGGACAGCAGTGTGACATTTAAAAGACAAAGAGAAGAAGAAGAGGAAGACATTCAAAGGAAAGCGGCGTGCCGTAGTTCGGACGAGAGCGAGCTCAGGGTCGGGGCATCATCGATCTCAAGCTCCGACCCTCAGAACATCAAGGAGCTGATGACCCCGCAGGCGGGGGATGACGGTACGCAGCTTATTATTGACTTTGATTCTCCAAGCACGGACTCTCCATAAACTATGCCTATCCCTGTAAAAATTGCCTCACTCAATGTGAGGTCCTTAAAGAGCCCTGATCGCAGGGCTGCTTTATTTTCTTATCTAGAGACATGTGACTTTGACCTTTGCCTGCTACAAGAATGTGGAATCCCTAGTAAAATGGACTATAAAGACTTAAAAGAAGACTGGAAGCTGGGCCCATCCATATGGTCCGGTGCAAATGACTGTCGTTCTGTGGGTGTTGGGCTGCTCTGCCGAGGCCAGTCCTTTTCTATTCATACAGTAACTGAGATTGTGCCTGGCAGAGCTCTTTTAATTCATCTATATTTTAATGGACTTTTAATTCGTGTTTTAAATGTGTATGCCCCTCCTGATAAACAGGAGCGGGCAGAACTATTTGAAATTTTACCACTGTTTTGTGTTGGGTCTTCCCCCCTGCTGGTGGGAGGTGATTTTAACTGCATACGTGATGGGGAACACCGGCAGGGTGGGGATATTAATCGTAAAGACCGCACTTCTTACCTGCTTAAAAATTTTATTGATGATTTTAATTTGAAAGATTGCTGGAAGGATCTCTTGCCGGAGGACCCAGGCGCCACATGGTCCAATGGAAGAGTGAGCTCCAGAATCGATTTTATTTTTTCCTCTAGAGCTTTTAAACCCCTGAAATGCACGCTCGAGCAGAATATCTTCTCTGATCATAAGCTCCTCTTGGTGGGCCTGGAGCTAGAGGGGGAGCAAAAAGCAAAAAGGGGCCTCTGGAGATTAAACACCACACTCCTAGAGGACCCTGAGATAAAAGAGGAGTTTGTGCGGACCTACCAATGCTGGCAATCACAAAGAAAACCCCACGAGCCTATGCTGCACTGGTGGGAGGGCACCAAATCTAAAATCAGATTTTTTTTTATCAAAGCAGGTAAGAAGAAGGCAAAAATGGAAAAACAGTGGTTTTATGTTCTTAACATGCGTTTAAATGTACTTTTTAAATTGAAAGAAGCTGGTATGGATGTAGAAAATGATATTTTAAACCTTAAAACTGAAATAAAACATGCCATAGAAAAGAAAGGGAAACAAATCATTTTTAACTCACATGTGCAGCACCTGGAGGAGGGCGAGAAATGTTCCCGTTTCTTTTTTAAAAAAGTGATGAATAGGAGGGATATCATCCAAAACCTTGAGGGTGAATCCACTCCAAAAGGCATGTTAGATGCAGTTTTTAACTTCTACCAGCTTCTTTTTAATAAGAAAGATCTTAATCCATCCTTTTTAGAACATGTTCTTAATTCCCTTGATTTTAAGCTAGATGTTTTAGACCAGGAGGTTTTATCCCGTGATCTTAACTTAGATGAACTTTTATTTGTTTTTAAAAGTTTTTCTAGTGGGAAGGCCCCTGGGGAAGATGGTTTACCCATCGAATTTTATTTAGCTTTTTGGGATATTTTAAAGGATGATATGGTTTTATTGTATAAAGAAACTTTTATTGTTAATGAACTTCCCCCTTCCTGGAGGAGGGGGATTGTATCATTACTTTTTAAAAAGGGTGAAAAGGATATGCTAAAAAATTGGCGCCCCATCACACTTTTAAATGTTGATTATAAAGTTTTAGCCAAGTTATTAGCTGTCCGTTTTAAACCTTTTATTCATAAATTAATTCACCCAAATCAGGTTTGTGGGGTACCTGGAAGGTCTATAGCTGAATCCCTAAATATTTTAAGAGATGTTTTATGGTATTTTAAGGATAGAAATCAAACTGTAGCAATTTTATCCTTAGACTTTGAAAAAGCCTTTGATAGGGTCTCCCATGAATACCTGTTTTTAGTTCTTAAAAAGATGGCAGTGCCTGAAACGATTTTAAGCCGAATCATGCTTTTATACCGATCCTGTTTTAGTCAAGTCTCTGTTAATGGCTTTTTAACCAGCGGTGTTCCTCTTTTATCAGGTGTCAAACAGGGCTGCCCCCTGTCCCCACTCCTTTTTATTTGCGCAATCGAACCACTGATGGCCCTCCTCAGAAAAGACCGGGTAGTAAGAGGCGTACCGATACCTGGTGGAGGAGGGACCCATCTAAAGGTGTTGGGGTACATGGATGATGTCACCATACTGTGCCCGGACTCTCCATCCATGAGGGGGGCATTGAGGAACACCAGCTATTTCTGCGAGGTCTCTGGTTTTAAGCTAAACACAGATAAATGTGACTGTTTTTATATTGGCTCCTGGGATTCATCCATCACCCCAGGAGTCACAATGCAACAGGATCAAATTAAAGTTTTAGGTATTGTTTTTAACCAGGTCAATGATGGGAGCCCTAACTGGGATTCAGCTATAGCTAAGATGGAGAAGAAGATTTTAATGTGGAATCTTAGAAACCTTACCATGGAGGGGAAGATTTTAATAATAAAGATGGTTTTACTCCCTATTATGCTATACATTGCCATGGTATTTCCTCCATCTATTTTATACATTAAAAAAGTAACTAGAATTGTTTTTACTTTTTTATGGGGTTCAAAAATGGAGAAATTAAAGCGTGATTTTATGTACAAAAGTAAAGATAATGGCGGGAAAGATGTTCCTAACCTTTTTACTTTCTTTTACATAAAGTATTTCTGTTTCTGTTTTAAAATTATTAAATCCGATGGCATTTTTAGCTGCTTTTTAAGGTACGCTGCGGGCATGGTTTTTAAAAGATGGTTGCGCATCCCTCTGAACGCTCCGGTGCTTCTGTGTCCCCCAAAACATTATGTGGTGTTGGAAAAGACAGTCAGGCTCCTAGGTCTCCAAGATTTGGAGCCTGACATACTGGGGGACCAGAGAAAGGTATCAAAGGTCCTCAGGCGGAGTGAGGTTACCCTGGCAGTGTCCAATTTCACACAGGCAAGATCCAAAAAGGTATGGCGGAACGTGTACGGGAAGTTTCTGGCGAATGTACACAGGGATCTTGCCTGGGCAATCGTCCACCAGTGCCTCCCTACTCGTGAGTTTCAGCACAGGCGAGGACTGGTGGCGAGAGCCAAGTGCCCGAGAGATGGCTGCGGAGTGGACGAAACGGTGCTGCACATATTTTGGAACTGCCCTTTTGCACGGGAGCTTTGGAGGAAGGTAGGCCCACTTTTGAAGTGGGCCTGCGGCCTAAAAGATTTTAATCACGAATGTGTCTTTTACGGTCTTTTTAACTGCCCCAATTTTAAACAGCAGATGATCTGCTGGATGATTATTAATTGTTTTAAAAATGCCATCTGGAAAGTTAGGAACATCTTACTTTTTAAACATGATTTTATTGATGTTAAAAACTGTATGAAGCTGGCCCTGAGTGAGATGTACATCTATTACCTAAGAGACAAGAAACAGTTGGGGGCCAGCGAGGCAGCATCCATGTGGTGTCTGCCTCTATGGAACGAAATAACAGTATAATCAGTTTTTATGACATTTGTATAATGTTTTATCCTGCCATTTTTATTTTTTCTCCTTTTATTACTGGTTTTATTATTTGTATTTTAAAACTTTTGTGAACCTTTTATTATTTTGCATTTTAAATTTTGTATGGTTTCTTATTTATTCAATAAAATTTTGTTGAAACCTTATCTGTTCTTATCAGTTTAATATCTGATACGTCCCCTATCTGGGGACCATATATTAAATGGATTTTTGAGAACGGGGGCCGATTTCGAAGCTTGCTTCCGTCGCCCTATGCATTGACCCGATATGGCAGTATCTTCGGGTACAGTGCACCACCCCCTTACAGGGTTAAAAAGAAAGATTCCTACTTTCATTGCTACCTGCTTGCTGGCTAGCCAGCTAGCCAGCCCTGTGGGCCTTGCTGCTGCTGCAGCCAAAAAACAAAAGGTGGTGCTGCTGCTGCTTCTGCTGCTTCTGCTTCTGCTTGTGTCTGGCCCCTGTTGGAGCGTCCAGGCACAGGACTTCTGCTGCTGCTGACTAAATGGCCTCCTTAATTGGATCATTTGAGTAGCCAGCACACCTGTGCAGGTAGGGCATGACATGATAGGCAGCTGCCTTGATAGCGGGTGGGTGCTGAATGTTCCTAATTGACAAAATAAGATTAATGCTTATGAAGAAATATAAAATCTCATCCCTTCCCCAATATCGCGCCACACCCCTACCCCTTAATTCCCTGGTTGAACGTGATGGACATATGTCTTTTTTCGACCGTACTAACTATGTAACTATGTAACATAACATGGGGGGGGGGGGTCTCCTGGCTGTTCACACAGGTGTGTCATTGCTGTACATTGACCATGCATTGCTTCTGTGGTATTGCAAAGGCAAAGACAAATGCTTCCAGCCATCCATTGCACTAATGGATTGGTCATCAGCTGGCTGTCTATGTCCCGCATCAATATAGACCAAAGTACAGAGGGTTAGGCTATGCTATTGTGCACCTACCTGATGCATCAGAAGGTGCGAGGCCCTTGCTAAATTCTGTGCACAGACTTTGAGATCTATACTTTAGACTGTATCTAAACCTGCTCCAACATGGACTGACATTCTGGCCTACTTTCAGCCGATGCGACTTGTCTGTCGCTGAACAGTCGCTTTTTATGTATTCAGCACCTATGTATAATGTTGTAAAAATGCTCTAGAAGCTAAAGTCGCAGAAATGTCACACATATTTGGCCTGCAACTTTCTGTGCGACAAATTCAGACAGGAAAAATCAGTATAAATCCTTAGAAAATTATCCCCCAGTGTCTCCATCTGCTGGCGGTATTGAATAAGCATTGCTGCACTGATGGGGTATGCATTAGACGAAAAAAAAGAAGAAAAAGAAGAATAATACGCCCAGAAAAGAGGCGAAAAGGAGAAAAACGTAAAAAAACGTGAAAAAAAAGTAAGAGGAAGAGAAGGGAAAAAAAGGTGGAAATGGGTTTAAAAGTGATTTCGGCGGAGAAATATATATATATATATATATATATATATATATATATATATATATATATATACGCGCACACACACACATATATATAAACGTATTCTCCGTTGAGATATTGCAGCCGCTGCTGTGTCCAGGCCCAGGAGCCTTAGCACTGTGCTGTGATGTCACTCAATACCACTGACATCACTAGGTGTAAACAACATCTCTCCTTTGCTGTGTATGTGACTATGGAGCTGTTTGGTGATGTCGTCTATTATGGCCTTCATAGAAGCAACAGGAGATTGTTGCATCCATCTAGAACCCTCAGAACTACAGTGCTATGATGTCACTCACTTCCACAGGCCTTGCAGAGTGTAAACAACAACAACCCAGCTTTGTTGTGTATGTAACCATAGGGATTTGTGATGTCACCTAGAACCTTCACAGCAGCGACAGCTTTATGAGGAGCATCAGCACTGCTCTGCCTGAGCAGAACCATCACCGCCATAGGTTGTCAAATAACCCGGATTTAACCCACACAGGTAAGTCCAATGGGGTGCAGGCATGTCCTCTATGCTTACAGCTTCCCGTGGGTGTTGGTTTGATACCGTTTGGGGACAGCCAAGGAGGCATCTGCAGGCAACAAAGGTAGGTGTGTGCTTGTGTGTGTGTTTCCTATGCAGATCCTAAGCCCAGTGTCACATGCAAGTAGGAGGAGTAAGAAGGGTTCCTGGCAAATCCGGGTTATGGATTGCATTTAAAAAGGCCCCGTGGGAGTGCAATGGGCCCCTGTCTTGCTGCTTAGCAATAATGGTATGGGTTTAGGTTCTGCTGTGTGTACTGGTGGTTGACTGCCCCCCAGCCCAGAGTGTGCATGGAAAATTGTCTGGCAGCCTCCCTGACAGCAAGCAGTGATAGTGCCCATGAAGGGGACCTTGTTGGGCCCGCCCCTTTCACGGTTATCGCTTCTCGGCCTTTTGGCTAAGATCAAGTGTAGTATCTGTTCTTATCAGTTTAATATCTGATACGTCCCCTATCTGGGGACCATATATTAAATGGATTTTTGAGAACGGGGGCCGATTTCGAAGCTTGCTTCCGTCGCCCTATGCATTGACCCGATATGGCAGTATCTTCGGGTACAGTGCACCACCCCCTTACAGGGTTAAAAAGAAAGATTCCTACTTTCATTGCTACCTGCTTGCTGGCTAGCCAGCTAGCCAGCCCTGTGGGCCTTGCTGCTGCTGCAGCCAAAAAACAAAAGGTGGTGCTGCTGCTGCTTCTGCTGCTTCTGCTTCTGCTTGTGTCTGGCCCCTGTTGGAGCGTCCAGGCACAGGACTTCTGCTGCTGCTGACTAAATGGCCTCCTTAATTGGATCATTTGAGTAGCCAGCACACCTGTGCAGGTAGGGCATGACATGATAGGCAGCTGCCTTGATAGCGGGTGGGTGCTGAATGTTCCTAATTGACAAAATAAGATTAATGCTTATGAAGAAATATAAAATCTCATCCCTTCCCCAATATCGCGCCACACCCCTACCCCTTAATTCCCTGGTTGAACGTGATGGACATATGTCTTTTTTCGACCGTACTAACTATGTAACTATGTAACATAACATGGGGGGGGGGGGTCTCCTGGCTGTTCACACAGGTGTGTCATTGCTGTACATTGACCATGCATTGCTTCTGTGGTATTGCAAAGGCAAAGACAAATGCTTCCAGCCATCCATTGCACTAATGGATTGGTCATCAGCTGGCTGTCTATGTCCCGCATCAATATAGACCAAAGTACAGAGGGTTAGGCTATGCTATTGTGCACCTACCTGATGCATCAGAAGGTGCGAGGCCCTTGCTAAATTCTGTGCACAGACTTTGAGATCTATACTTTAGACTGTATCTAAACCTGCTCCAACATGGACTGACATTCTGGCCTACTTTCAGCCGATGCGACTTGTCTGTCGCTGAACAGTCGCTTTTTATGTATTCAGCACCTATGTATAATGTTGTAAAAATGCTCTAGAAGCTAAAGTCGCAGAAATGTCACACATATTTGGCCTGCAACTTTCTGTGCGACAAATTCAGACAGGAAAAATCAGTATAAATCCTTAGAAAATTATCCCCCAGTGTCTCCATCTGCTGGCGGTATTGAATAAGCATTGCTGCACTGATGGGGTATGCATTAGACGAAAAAAAAGAAGAAAAAGAAGAATAATACGCCCAGAAAAGAGGCGAAAAGGAGAAAAACGTAAAAAAACGTGAAAAAAAAGTAAGAGGAAGAGAAGGGAAAAAAAGGTGGAAATGGGTTTAAAAGTGATTTCGGCGGAGAAATATATATATATATATATATATATATATATATATATATATATATATATATACGCGCACACACACACATATATATAAACGTATTCTCCGTTGAGATATTGCAGCCGCTGCTGTGTCCAGGCCCAGGAGCCTTAGCACTGTGCTGTGATGTCACTCAATACCACTGACATCACTAGGTGTAAACAACATCTCTCCTTTGCTGTGTATGTGACTATGGAGCTGTTTGGTGATGTCGTCTATTATGGCCTTCATAGAAGCAACAGGAGATTGTTGCATCCATCTAGAACCCTCAGAACTACAGTGCTATGATGTCACTCACTTCCACAGGCCTTGCAGAGTGTAAACAACAACAACCCAGCTTTGTTGTGTATGTAACCATAGGGATTTGTGATGTCACCTAGAACCTTCACAGCAGCGACAGCTTTATGAGGAGCATCAGCACTGCTCTGCCTGAGCAGAACCATCACCGCCATAGGTTGTCAAATAACCCGGATTTAACCCACACAGGTAAGTCCAATGGGGTGCAGGCATGTCCTCTATGCTTACAGCTTCCCGTGGGTGTTGGTTTGATACCGTTTGGGGACAGCCAAGGAGGCATCTGCAGGCAACAAAGGTAGGTGTGTGCTTGTGTGTGTGTTTCCTATGCAGATCCTAAGCCCAGTGTCACATGCAAGTAGGAGGAGTAAGAAGGGTTCCTGGCAAATCCGGGTTATGGATTGCATTTAAAAAGGCCCCGTGGGAGTGCAATGGGCCCCTGTCTTGCTGCTTAGCAATAATGGTATGGGTTTAGGTTCTGCTGTGTGTACTGGTGGTTGACTGCCCCCCAGCCCAGAGTGTGCATGGAAAATTGTCTGGCAGCCTCCCTGACAGCAAGCAGTGATAGTGCCCATGAAGGGGACCTTGTTGGGCCCGCCCCTTTCACGGTTATCGCTTCTCGGCCTTTTGGCTAAGATCAAGTGTAGTATCTGTTCTTATCAGTTTAATATCTGATACGTCCCCTATCTGGGGACCATATATTAAATGGATTTTTGAGAACGGGGGCCGATTTCGAAGCTTGCTTCCGTCGCCCTATGCATTGACCCGATATGGCAGTATCTTCGGGTACAGTGCACCACCCCCTTACAGGGTTAAAAAGAAAGATTCCTACTTTCATTGCTACCTGCTTGCTGGCTAGCCAGCTAGCCAGCCCTGTGGGCCTTGCTGCTGCTGCAGCCAAAAAACAAAAGGTGGTGCTGCTGCTGCTTCTGCTGCTTCTGCTTCTGCTTGTGTCTGGCCCCTGTTGGAGCGTCCAGGCACAGGACTTCTGCTGCTGCTGACTAAATGGCCTCCTTAATTGGATCATTTGAGTAGCCAGCACACCTGTGCAGGTAGGGCATGACATGATAGGCAGCTGCCTTGATAGCGGGTGGGTGCTGAATGTTCCTAATTGACAAAATAAGATTAATGCTTATGAAGAAATATAAAATCTCATCCCTTCCCCAATATCGCGCCACACCCCTACCCCTTAATTCCCTGGTTGAACGTGATGGACATATGTCTTTTTTCGACCGTACTAACTATGTAACTATGTAACATAACATGGGGGGGGGGGGGTCTCCTGGCTGTTCACACAGGTGTGTCATTGCTGTACATTGACCATGCATTGCTTCTGTGGTATTGCAAAGGCAAAGACAAATGCTTCCAGCCATCCATTGCACTAATGGATTGGTCATCAGCTGGCTGTCTATGTCCCGCATCAATATAGACCAAAGTACAGAGGGTTAGGCTATGCTATTGTGCACCTACCTGATGCATCAGAAGGTGCGAGGCCCTTGCTAAATTCTGTGCACAGACTTTGAGATCTATACTTTAGACTGTATCTAAACCTGCTCCAACATGGACTGACATTCTGGCCTACTTTCAGCCGATGCGACTTGTCTGTCGCTGAACAGTCGCTTTTTATGTATTCAGCACCTATGTATAATGTTGTAAAAATGCTCTAGAAGCTAAAGTCGCAGAAATGTCACACATATTTGGCCTGCAACTTTCTGTGCGACAAATTCAGACAGGAAAAATCAGTATAAATCCTTAGAAAATTATCCCCCAGTGTCTCCATCTGCTGGCGGTATTGAATAAGCATTGCTGCACTGATGGGGTATGCATTAGACGAAAAAAAAGAAGAAAAAGAAGAATAATACGCCCAGAAAAGAGGCGAAAAGGAGAAAAACGTAAAAAAACGTGAAAAAAAAGTAAGAGGAAGAGAAGGGAAAAAAAGGTGGAAATGGGTTTAAAAGTGATTTCGGCGGAGAAATATATATATATATATATATATATATATATATATATATATACGCGCACACACACACATATATATAAACGTATTCTCCGTTGAGATATTGCAGCCGCTGCTGTGTCCAGGCCCAGGAGCCTTAGCACTGTGCTGTGATGTCACTCAATACCACTGACATCACTAGGTGTAAACAACATCTCTCCTTTGCTGTGTATGTGACTATGGAGCTGTTTGGTGATGTCGTCTATTATGGCCTTCATAGAAGCAACAGGAGATTGTTGCATCCATCTAGAACCCTCAGAACTACAGTGCTATGATGTCACTCACTTCCACAGGCCTTGCAGAGTGTAAACAACAACAACCCAGCTTTGTTGTGTATGTAACCATAGGGATTTGTGATGTCACCTAGAACCTTCACAGCAGCGACAGCTTTATGAGGAGCATCAGCACTGCTCTGCCTGAGCAGAACCATCACCGCCATAGGTTGTCAAATAACCCGGATTTAACCCACACAGGTAAGTCCAATGGGGTGCAGGCATGTCCTCTATGCTTACAGCTTCCCGTGGGTGTTGGTTTGATACCGTTTGGGGACAGCCAAGGAGGCATCTGCAGGCAACAAAGGTAGGTGTGTGCTTGTGTGTGTGTTTCCTATGCAGATCCTAAGCCCAGTGTCACATGCAAGTAGGAGGAGTAAGAAGGGTTCCTGGCAAATCCGGGTTATGGATTGCATTTAAAAAGGCCCCGTGGGAGTGCAATGGGCCCCTGTCTTGCTGCTTAGCAATAATGGTATGGGTTTAGGTTCTGCTGTGTGTACTGGTGGTTGACTGCCCCCCAGCCCAGAGTGTGCATGGAAAATTGTCTGGCAGCCTCCCTGACAGCAAGCAGTGATAGTGCCCATGAAGGGGACCTTGTTGGGCCCGCCCCTTTCACGGTTATCGCTTCTCGGCCTTTTGGCTAAGATCAAGTGTAGTATCTGTTCTTATCAGTTTAATATCTGATACGTCCCCTATCTGGGGACCATATATTAAATGGATTTTTGAGAACGGGGGCCGATTTCGAAGCTTGCTTCCGTCGCCCTATGCATTGACCCGATATGGCAGTATCTTCGGGTACAGTGCACCACCCCCTTACAGGGTTAAAAAGAAAGATTCCTACTTTCATTGCTACCTGCTTGCTGGCTAGCCAGCTAGCCAGCCCTGTGGGCCTTGCTGCTGCTGCAGCCAAAAAACAAAAGGTGGTGCTGCTGCTGCTTCTGCTGCTTCTGCTTCTGCTTGTGTCTGGCCCCTGTTGGAGCGTCCAGGCACAGGACTTCTGCTGCTGCTGACTAAATGGCCTCCTTAATTGGATCATTTGAGTAGCCAGCACACCTGTGCAGGTAGGGCATGACATGATAGGCAGCTGCCTTGATAGCGGGTGGGTGCTGAATGTTCCTAATTGACAAAATAAGATTAATGCTTATGAAGAAATATAAAATCTCATCCCTTCCCCAATATCGCGCCACACCCCTACCCCTTAATTCCCTGGTTGAACGTGATGGACATATGTCTTTTTTCGACCGTACTAACTATGTAACTATGTAACATAACATGGGGGGGGGGGGTCTCCTGGCTGTTCACACAGGTGTGTCATTGCTGTACATTGACCATGCATTGCTTCTGTGGTATTGCAAAGGCAAAGACAAATGCTTCCAGCCATCCATTGCACTAATGGATTGGTCATCAGCTGGCTGTCTATGTCCCGCATCAATATAGACCAAAGTACAGAGGGTTAGGCTATGCTATTGTGCACCTACCTGATGCATCAGAAGGTGCGAGGCCCTTGCTAAATTCTGTGCACAGACTTTGAGATCTATACTTTAGACTGTATCTAAACCTGCTCCAACATGGACTGACATTCTGGCCTACTTTCAGCCGATGCGACTTGTCTGTCGCTGAACAGTCGCTTTTTATGTATTCAGCACCTATGTATAATGTTGTAAAAATGCTCTAGAAGCTAAAGTCGCAGAAATGTCACACATATTTGGCCTGCAACTTTCTGTGCGACAAATTCAGACAGGAAAAATCAGTATAAATCCTTAGAAAATTATCCCCCAGTGTCTCCATCTGCTGGCGGTATTGAATAAGCATTGCTGCACTGATGGGGTATGCATTAGACGAAAAAAAAGAAGAAAAAGAAGAATAATACGCCCAGAAAAGAGGCGAAAAGGAGAAAAACGTAAAAAAACGTGAAAAAAAAGTAAGAGGAAGAGAAGGGAAAAAAAGGTGGAAATGGGTTTAAAAGTGATTTCGGCGGAGAAATATATATATATATATATATATATATATATATATATATATATATATACGCGCACACACACACATATATATAAACGTATTCTCCGTTGAGATATTGCAGCCGCTGCTGTGTCCAGGCCCAGGAGCCTTAGCACTGTGCTGTGATGTCACTCAATACCACTGACATCACTAGGTGTAAACAACATCTCTCCTTTGCTGTGTATGTGACTATGGAGCTGTTTGGTGATGTCGTCTATTATGGCCTTCATAGAAGCAACAGGAGATTGTTGCATCCATCTAGAACCCTCAGAACTACAGTGCTATGATGTCACTCACTTCCACAGGCCTTGCAGAGTGTAAACAACAACAACCCAGCTTTGTTGTGTATGTAACCATAGGGATTTGTGATGTCACCTAGAACCTTCACAGCAGCGACAGCTTTATGAGGAGCATCAGCACTGCTCTGCCTGAGCAGAACCATCACCGCCATAGGTTGTCAAATAACCCGGATTTAACCCACACAGGTAAGTCCAATGGGGTGCAGGCATGTCCTCTATGCTTACAGCTTCCCGTGGGTGTTGGTTTGATACCGTTTGGGGACAGCCAAGGCGGCATCTGCAGGCAACAAAGGTAGGTGTGTGCTTGTGTGTGTGTTTCCTATGCAGATCCTAAGCCCAGTGTCACATGCAAGTAGGAGGAGTAAGAAGGGTTCCTGGCAAATCCGGGTTATGGATTGCATTTAAAAAGGCCCCGTGGGAGTGCAATGGGCCCCTGTCTTGCTGCTTAGCAATAATGGTATGGGTTTAGGTTCTGCTGTGTGTACTGGTGGTTGACTGCCCCCCAGCCCAGAGTGTGCATGGAAAATTGTCTGGCAGCCTCCCTGACAGCAAGCAGTGATAGTGCCCATGAAGGGGACCTTGTTGGGCCCGCCCCTTTCACGGTTATCGCTTCTCGGCCTTTTGGCTAAGATCAAGTGTAGTATCTGTTCTTATCAGTTTAATATCTGATACGTCCCCTATCTGGGGACCATATATTAAATGGATTTTTGAGAACGGGGGCCGATTTCGAAGCTTGCTTCCGTCGCCCTATGCATTGACCCGATATGGCAGTATCTTCGGGTACAGTGCACCACCCCCTTACAGGGTTAAAAAGAAAGATTCCTACTTTCATTGCTACCTGCTTGCTGGCTAGCCAGCTAGCCAGCCCTGTGGGCCTTGCTGCTGCTGCAGCCAAAAAACAAAAGGTGGTGCTGCTGCTGCTTCTGCTGCTTCTGCTTCTGCTTGTGTCTGGCCCCTGTTGGAGCGTCCAGGCACAGGACTTCTGCTGCTGCTGACTAAATGGCCTCCTTAATTGGATCATTTGAGTAGCCAGCACACCTGTGCAGGTAGGGCATGACATGATAGGCAGCTGCCTTGATAGCGGGTGGGTGCTGAATGTTCCTAATTGACAAAATAAGATTAATGCTTATGAAGAAATATAAAATCTCATCCCTTCCCCAATATCGCGCCACACCCCTACCCCTTAATTCCCTGGTTGAACGTGATGGACATATGTCTTTTTTCGACCGTACTAACTATGTAACTATGTAACATAACATGGGGGGGGGGGGTCTCCTGGCTGTTCACACAGGTGTGTCATTGCTGTACATTGACCATGCATTGCTTCTGTGGTATTGCAAAGGCAAAGACAAATGCTTCCAGCCATCCATTGCACTAATGGATTGGTCATCAGCTGGCTGTCTATGTCCCGCATCAATATAGACCAAAGTACAGAGGGTTAGGCTATGCTATTGTGCACCTACCTGATGCATCAGAAGGTGCGAGGCCCTTGCTAAATTCTGTGCACAGACTTTGAGATCTATACTTTAGACTGTATCTAAACCTGCTCCAACATGGACTGACATTCTGGCCTACTTTCAGCCGATGCGACTTGTCTGTCGCTGAACAGTCGCTTTTTATGTATTCAGCACCTATGTATAATGTTGTAAAAATGCTCTAGAAGCTAAAGTCGCAGAAATGTCACACATATTTGGCCTGCAACTTTCTGTGCGACAAATTCAGACAGGAAAAATCAGTATAAATCCTTAGAAAATTATCCCCCAGTGTCTCCATCTGCTGGCGGTATTGAATAAGCATTGCTGCACTGATGGGGTATGCATTAGACGAAAAAAAAGAAGAAAAAGAAGAATAATACGCCCAGAAAAGAGGCGAAAAGGAGAAAAACGTAAAAAAACGTGAAAAAAAAGTAAGAGGAAGAGAAGGGAAAAAAAGGTGGAAATGGGTTTAAAAGTGATTTCGGCGGAGAAATATATATATATATATATATATATATATATATATATATATATATATATACGCGCACACACACACATATATATAAACGTATTCTCCGTTGAGATATTGCAGCCGCTGCTGTGTCCAGGCCCAGGAGCCTTAGCACTGTGCTGTGATGTCACTCAATACCACTGACATCACTAGGTGTAAACAACATCTCTCCTTTGCTGTGTATGTGACTATGGAGCTGTTTGGTGATGTCGTCTATTATGGCCTTCATAGAAGCAACAGGAGATTGTTGCATCCATCTAGAACCCTCAGAACTACAGTGCTATGATGTCACTCACTTCCACAGGCCTTGCAGAGTGTAAACAACAACAACCCAGCTTTGTTGTGTATGTAACCATAGGGATTTGTGATGTCACCTAGAACCTTCACAGCAGCGACAGCTTTATGAGGAGCATCAGCACTGCTCTGCCTGAGCAGAACCATCACCGCCATAGGTTGTCAAATAACCCGGATTTAACCCACACAGGTAAGTCCAATGGGGTGCAGGCATGTCCTCTATGCTTACAGCTTCCCGTGGGTGTTGGTTTGATACCGTTTGGGGACAGCCAAGGAGGCATCTGCAGGCAACAAAGGTAGGTGTGTGCTTGTGTGTGTGTTTCCTATGCAGATCCTAAGCCCAGTGTCACATGCAAGTAGGAGGAGTAAGAAGGGTTCCTGGCAAATCCGGGTTATGGATTGCATTTAAAAAGGCCCCGTGGGAGTGCAATGGGCCCCTGTCTTGCTGCTTAGCAATAATGGTATGGGTTTAGGTTCTGCTGTGTGTACTGGTGGTTGACTGCCCCCCAGCCCAGAGTGTGCATGGAAAATTGTCTGGCAGCCTCCCTGACAGCAAGCAGTGATAGTGCCCATGAAGGGGACCTTGTTGGGCCCGCCCCTTTCACGGTTATCGCTTCTCGGCCTTTTGGCTAAGATCAAGTGTAGTATCTGTTCTTATCAGTTTAATATCTGATACGTCCCCTATCTGGGGACCATATATTAAATGGATTTTTGAGAACGGGGGCCGATTTCGAAGCTTGCTTCCGTCGCCCTATGCATTGACCCGATATGGCAGTATCTTCGGGTACAGTGCACCACCCCCTTACAGGGTTAAAAAGAAAGATTCCTACTTTCATTGCTACCTGCTTGCTGGCTAGCCAGCTAGCCAGCCCTGTGGGCCTTGCTGCTGCTGCAGCCAAAAAACAAAAGGTGGTGCTGCTGCTGCTTCTGCTGCTTCTGCTTCTGCTTGTGTCTGGCCCCTGTTGGAGCGTCCAGGCACAGGACTTCTGCTGCTGCTGACTAAATGGCCTCCTTAATTGGATCATTTGAGTAGCCAGCACACCTGTGCAGGTAGGGCATGACATGATAGGCAGCTGCCTTGATAGCGGGTGGGTGCTGAATGTTCCTAATTGACAAAATAAGATTAATGCTTATGAAGAAATATAAAATCTCATCCCTTCCCCAATATCGCGCCACACCCCTACCCCTTAATTCCCTGGTTGAACGTGATGGACATATGTCTTTTTTCGACCGTACTAACTATGTAACTATGTAACATAACATGGGGGGGGGGGGTCTCCTGGCTGTTCACACAGGTGTGTCATTGCTGTACATTGACCATGCATTGCTTCTGTGGTATTGCAAAGGCAAAGACAAATGCTTCCAGCCATCCATTGCACTAATGGATTGGTCATCAGCTGGCTGTCTATGTCCCGCATCAATATAGACCAAAGTACAGAGGGTTAGGCTATGCTATTGTGCACCTACCTGATGCATCAGAAGGTGCGAGGCCCTTGCTAAATTCTGTGCACAGACTTTGAGATCTATACTTTAGACTGTATCTAAACCTGCTCCAACATGGACTGACATTCTGGCCTACTTTCAGCCGATGCGACTTGTCTGTCGCTGAACAGTCGCTTTTTATGTATTCAGCACCTATGTATAATGTTGTAAAAATGCTCTAGAAGCTAAAGTCGCAGAAATGTCACACATATTTGGCCTGCAACTTTCTGTGCGACAAATTCAGACAGGAAAAATCAGTATAAATCCTTAGAAAATTATCCCCCAGTGTCTCCATCTGCTGGCGGTATTGAATAAGCATTGCTGCACTGATGGGGTATGCATTAGACGAAAAAAAAGAAGAAAAAGAAGAATAATACGCCCAGAAAAGAGGCGAAAAGGAGAAAAACGTAAAAAAACGTGAAAAAAAAGTAAGAGGAAGAGAAGGGAAAAAAAGGTGGAAATGGGTTTAAAAGTGATTTCGGCGGAGAAATATATATATATATATATATATATATATATATATATATATATACGCGCACACACACACATATATATAAACGTATTCTCCGTTGAGATATTGCAGCCGCTGCTGTGTCCAGGCCCAGGAGCCTTAGCACTGTGCTGTGATGTCACTCAATACCACTGACATCACTAGGTGTAAACAACATCTCTCCTTTGCTGTGTATGTGACTATGGAGCTGTTTGGTGATGTCGTCTATTATGGCCTTCATAGAAGCAACAGGAGATTGTTGCATCCATCTAGAACCCTCAGAACTACAGTGCTATGATGTCACTCACTTCCACAGGCCTTGCAGAGTGTAAACAACAACAACCCAGCTTTGTTGTGTATGTAACCATAGGGATTTGTGATGTCACCTAGAACCTTCACAGCAGCGACAGCTTTATGAGGAGCATCAGCACTGCTCTGCCTGAGCAGAACCATCACCGCCATAGGTTGTCAAATAACCCGGATTTAACCCACACAGGTAAGTCCAATGGGGTGCAGGCATGTCCTCTATGCTTACAGCTTCCCGTGGGTGTTGGTTTGATACCGTTTGGGGACAGCCAAGGAGGCATCTGCAGGCAACAAAGGTAGGTGTGTGCTTGTGTGTGTGTTTCCTATGCAGATCCTAAGCCCAGTGTCACATGCAAGTAGGAGGAGTAAGAAGGGTTCCTGGCAAATCCGGGTTATGGATTGCATTTAAAAAGGCCCCGTGGGAGTGCAATGGGCCCCTGTCTTGCTGCTTAGCAATAATGGTATGGGTTTAGGTTCTGCTGTGTGTACTGGTGGTTGACTGCCCCCCAGCCCAGAGTGTGCATGGAAAATTGTCTGGCAGCCTCCCTGACAGCAAGCAGTGATAGTGCCCATGAAGGGGACCTTGTTGGGCCCGCCCCTTTCACGGTTATCGCTTCTCGGCCTTTTGGCTAAGATCAAGTGTAGTATCTGTTCTTATCAGTTTAATATCTGATACGTCCCCTATCTGGGGACCATATATTAAATGGATTTTTGAGAACGGGGGCCGATTTCGAAGCTTGCTTCCGTCGCCCTATGCATTGACCCGATATGGCAGTATCTTCGGGTACAGTGCACCACCCCCTTACAGGGTTAAAAAGAAAGATTCCTACTTTCATTGCTACCTGCTTGCTGGCTAGCCAGCTAGCCAGCCCTGTGGGCCTTGCTGCTGCTGCAGCCAAAAAACAAAAGGTGGTGCTGCTGCTGCTTCTGCTGCTTCTGCTTCTGCTTGTGTCTGGCCCCTGTTGGAGCGTCCAGGCACAGGACTTCTGCTGCTGCTGACTAAATGGCCTCCTTAATTGGATCATTTGAGTAGCCAGCACACCTGTGCAGGTAGGGCATGACATGATAGGCAGCTGCCTTGATAGCGGGTGGGTGCTGAATGTTCCTAATTGACAAAATAAGATTAATGCTTATGAAGAAATATAAAATCTCATCCCTTCCCCAATATCGCGCCACACCCCTACCCCTTAATTCCCTGGTTGAACGTGATGGACATATGTCTTTTTTCGACCGTACTAACTATGTAACTATGTAACATAACATGGGGGGGGGGGGTCTCCTGGCTGTTCACACAGGTGTGTCATTGCTGTACATTGACCATGCATTGCTTCTGTGGTATTGCAAAGGCAAAGACAAATGCTTCCAGCCATCCATTGCACTAATGGATTGGTCATCAGCTGGCTGTCTATGTCCCGCATCAATATAGACCAAAGTACAGAGGGTTAGGCTATGCTATTGTGCACCTACCTGATGCATCAGAAGGTGCGAGGCCCTTGCTAAATTCTGTGCACAGACTTTGAGATCTATACTTTAGACTGTATCTAAACCTGCTCCAACATGGACTGACATTCTGGCCTACTTTCAGCCGATGCGACTTGTCTGTCGCTGAACAGTCGCTTTTTATGTATTCAGCACCTATGTATAATGTTGTAAAAATGCTCTAGAAGCTAAAGTCGCAGAAATGTCACACATATTTGGCCTGCAACTTTCTGTGCGACAAATTCAGACAGGAAAAATCAGTATAAATCCTTAGAAAATTATCCCCCAGTGTCTCCATCTGCTGGCGGTATTGAATAAGCATTGCTGCACTGATGGGGTATGCATTAGACGAAAAAAAAGAAGAAAAAGAAGAATAATACGCCCAGAAAAGAGGCGAAAAGGAGAAAAACGTAAAAAAACGTGAAAAAAAAGTAAGAGGAAGAGAAGGGAAAAAAAGGTGGAAATGGGTTTAAAAGTGATTTCGGCGGAGAAATATATATATATATATATATATATATATATATATATATATATACGCGCACACACACACATATATATAAACGTATTCTCCGTTGAGATATTGCAGCCGCTGCTGTGTCCAGGCCCAGGAGCCTTAGCACTGTGCTGTGATGTCACTCAATACCACTGACATCACTAGGTGTAAACAACATCTCTCCTTTGCTGTGTATGTGACTATGGAGCTGTTTGGTGATGTCGTCTATTATGGCCTTCATAGAAGCAACAGGAGATTGTTGCATCCATCTAGAACCCTCAGAACTACAGTGCTATGATGTCACTCACTTCCACAGGCCTTGCAGAGTGTAAACAACAACAACCCAGCTTTGTTGTGTATGTAACCATAGGGATTTGTGATGTCACCTAGAACCTTCACAGCAGCGACAGCTTTATGAGGAGCATCAGCACTGCTCTGCCTGAGCAGAACCATCACCGCCATAGGTTGTCAAATAACCCGGATTTAACCCACACAGGTAAGTCCAATGGGGTGCAGGCATGTCCTCTATGCTTACAGCTTCCCGTGGGTGTTGGTTTGATACCGTTTGGGGACAGCCAAGGAGGCATCTGCAGGCAACAAAGGTAGGTGTGTGCTTGTGTGTGTGTTTCCTATGCAGATCCTAAGCCCAGTGTCACATGCAAGTAGGAGGAGTAAGAAGGGTTCCTGGCAAATCCGGGTTATGGATTGCATTTAAAAAGGCCCCGTGGGAGTGCAATGGGCCCCTGTCTTGCTGCTTAGCAATAATGGTATGGGTTTAGGTTCTGCTGTGTGTACTGGTGGTTGACTGCCCCCCAGCCCAGAGTGTGCATGGAAAATTGTCTGGCAGCCTCCCTGACAGCAAGCAGTGATAGTGCCCATGAAGGGGACCTTGTTGGGCCCGCCCCTTTCACGGTTATCGCTTCTCGGCCTTTTGGCTAAGATCAAGTGTAGTATCTGTTCTTATCAGTTTAATATCTGATACGTCCCCTATCTGGGGACCATATATTAAATGGATTTTTGAGAACGGGGGCCGATTTCGAAGCTTGCTTCCGTCGCCCTATGCATTGACCCGATATGGCAGTATCTTCGGGTACAGTGCACCACCCCCTTACAGGGTTAAAAAGAAAGATTCCTACTTTCATTGCTACCTGCTTGCTGGCTAGCCAGCTAGCCAGCCCTGTGGGCCTTGCTGCTGCTGCAGCCAAAAAACAAAAGGTGGTGCTGCTGCTGCTTCTGCTGCTTCTGCTTCTGCTTGTGTCTGGCCCCTGTTGGAGCGTCCAGGCACAGGACTTCTGCTGCTGCTGACTAAATGGCCTCCTTAATTGGATCATTTGAGTAGCCAGCACACCTGTGCAGGTAGGGCATGACATGATAGGCAGCTGCCTTGATAGCGGGTGGGTGCTGAATGTTCCTAATTGACAAAATAAGATTAATGCTTATGAAGAAATATAAAATCTCATCCCTTCCCCAATATCGCGCCACACCCCTACCCCTTAATTCCCTGGTTGAACGTGATGGACATATGTCTTTTTTCGACCGTACTAACTATGTAACTATGTAACATAACATGGGGGGGGGGGGTCTCCTGGCTGTTCACACAGGTGTGTCATTGCTGTACATTGACCATGCATTGCTTCTGTGGTATTGCAAAGGCAAAGACAAATGCTTCCAGCCATCCATTGCACTAATGGATTGGTCATCAGCTGGCTGTCTATGTCCCGCATCAATATAGACCAAAGTACAGAGGGTTAGGCTATGCTATTGTGCACCTACCTGATGCATCAGAAGGTGCGAGGCCCTTGCTAAATTCTGTGCACAGACTTTGAGATCTATACTTTAGACTGTATCTAAACCTGCTCCAACATGGACTGACATTCTGGCCTACTTTCAGCCGATGCGACTTGTCTGTCGCTGAACAGTCGCTTTTTATGTATTCAGCACCTATGTATAATGTTGTAAAAATGCTCTAGAAGCTAAAGTCGCAGAAATGTCACACATATTTGGCCTGCAACTTTCTGTGCGACAAATTCAGACAGGAAAAATCAGTATAAATCCTTAGAAAATTATCCCCCAGTGTCTCCATCTGCTGGCGGTATTGAATAAGCATTGCTGCACTGATGGGGTATGCATTAGACGAAAAAAAAGAAGAAAAAGAAGAATAATACGCCCAGAAAAGAGGCGAAAAGGAGAAAAACGTAAAAAAACGTGAAAAAAAAGTAAGAGGAAGAGAAGGGAAAAAAAGGTGGAAATGGGTTTAAAAGTGATTTCGGCGGAGAAATATATATATATATATATATATATATATATATATATATATATATACGCGCACACACACACATATATATAAACGTATTCTCCGTTGAGATATTGCAGCCGCTGCTGTGTCCAGGCCCAGGAGCCTTAGCACTGTGCTGTGATGTCACTCAATACCACTGACATCACTAGGTGTAAACAACATCTCTCCTTTGCTGTGTATGTGACTATGGAGCTGTTTGGTGATGTCGTCTATTATGGCCTTCATAGAAGCAACAGGAGATTGTTGCATCCATCTAGAACCCTCAGAACTACAGTGCTATGATGTCACTCACTTCCACAGGCCTTGCAGAGTGTAAACAACAACAACCCAGCTTTGTTGTGTATGTAACCATAGGGATTTGTGATGTCACCTAGAACCTTCACAGCAGCGACAGCTTTATGAGGAGCATCAGCACTGCTCTGCCTGAGCAGAACCATCACCGCCATAGGTTGTCAAATAACCCGGATTTAACCCACACAGGTAAGTCCAATGGGGTGCAGGCATGTCCTCTATGCTTACAGCTTCCCGTGGGTGTTGGTTTGATACCGTTTGGGGACAGCCAAGGAGGCATCTGCAGGCAACAAAGGTAGGTGTGTGCTTGTGTGTGTGTTTCCTATGCAGATCCTAAGCCCAGTGTCACATGCAAGTAGGAGGAGTAAGAAGGGTTCCTGGCAAATCCGGGTTATGGATTGCATTTAAAAAGGCCCCGTGGGAGTGCAATGGGCCCCTGTCTTGCTGCTTAGCAATAATGGTATGGGTTTAGGTTCTGCTGTGTGTACTGGTGGTTGACTGCCCCCCAGCCCAGAGTGTGCATGGAAAATTGTCTGGCAGCCTCCCTGACAGCAAGCAGTGATAGTGCCCATGAAGGGGACCTTGTTGGGCCCGCCCCTTTCACGGTTATCGCTTCTCGGCCTTTTGGCTAAGATCAAGTGTAGTATCTGTTCTTATCAGTTTAATATCTGATACGTCCCCTATCTGGGGACCATATATTAAATGGATTTTTGAGAACGGGGGCCGATTTCGAAGCTTGCTTCCGTCGCCCTATGCATTGACCCGATATGGCAGTATCTTCGGGTACAGTGCACCACCCCCTTACAGGGTTAAAAAGAAAGATTCCTACTTTCATTGCTACCTGCTTGCTGGCTAGCCAGCTAGCCAGCCCTGTGGGCCTTGCTGCTGCTGCAGCCAAAAAACAAAAGGTGGTGCTGCTGCTGCTTCTGCTGCTTCTGCTTCTGCTTGTGTCTGGCCCCTGTTGGAGCGTCCAGGCACAGGACTTCTGCTGCTGCTGACTAAATGGCCTCCTTAATTGGATCATTTGAGTAGCCAGCACACCTGTGCAGGTAGGGCATGACATGATAGGCAGCTGCCTTGATAGCGGGTGGGTGCTGAATGTTCCTAATTGACAAAATAAGATTAATGCTTATGAAGAAATATAAAATCTCATCCCTTCCCCAATATCGCGCCACACCCCTACCCCTTAATTCCCTGGTTGAACGTGATGGACATATGTCTTTTTTCGACCGTACTAACTATGTAACTATGTAACATAACATGGGGGGGGGGGGGTCTCCTGGCTGTTCACACAGGTGTGTCATTGCTGTACATTGACCATGCATTGCTTCTGTGGTATTGCAAAGGCAAAGACAAATGCTTCCAGCCATCCATTGCACTAATGGATTGGTCATCAGCTGGCTGTCTATGTCCCGCATCAATATAGACCAAAGTACAGAGGGTTAGGCTATGCTATTGTGCACCTACCTGATGCATCAGAAGGTGCGAGGCCCTTGCTAAATTCTGTGCACAGACTTTGAGATCTATACTTTAGACTGTATCTAAACCTGCTCCAACATGGACTGACATTCTGGCCTACTTTCAGCCGATGCGACTTGTCTGTCGCTGAACAGTCGCTTTTTATGTATTCAGCACCTATGTATAATGTTGTAAAAATGCTCTAGAAGCTAAAGTCGCAGAAATGTCACACATATTTGGCCTGCAACTTTCTGTGCGACAAATTCAGACAGGAAAAATCAGTATAAATCCTTAGAAAATTATCCCCCAGTGTCTCCATCTGCTGGCGGTATTGAATAAGCATTGCTGCACTGATGGGGTATGCATTAGACGAAAAAAAAGAAGAAAAAGAAGAATAATACGCCCAGAAAAGAGGCGAAAAGGAGAAAAACGTAAAAAAACGTGAAAAAAAAGTAAGAGGAAGAGAAGGGAAAAAAAGGTGGAAATGGGTTTAAAAGTGATTTCGGCGGAGAAATATATATATATATATATATATATATATATATATATATATATACGCGCACACACACACATATATATAAACGTATTCTCCGTTGAGATATTGCAGCCGCTGCTGTGTCCAGGCCCAGGAGCCTTAGCACTGTGCTGTGATGTCACTCAATACCACTGACATCACTAGGTGTAAACAACATCTCTCCTTTGCTGTGTATGTGACTATGGAGCTGTTTGGTGATGTCGTCTATTATGGCCTTCATAGAAGCAACAGGAGATTGTTGCATCCATCTAGAACCCTCAGAACTACAGTGCTATGATGTCACTCACTTCCACAGGCCTTGCAGAGTGTAAACAACAACAACCCAGCTTTGTTGTGTATGTAACCATAGGGATTTGTGATGTCACCTAGAACCTTCACAGCAGCGACAGCTTTATGAGGAGCATCAGCACTGCTCTGCCTGAGCAGAACCATCACCGCCATAGGTTGTCAAATAACCCGGATTTAACCCACACAGGTAAGTCCAATGGGGTGCAGGCATGTCCTCTATGCTTACAGCTTCCCGTGGGTGTTGGTTTGATACCGTTTGGGGACAGCCAAGGAGGCATCTGCAGGCAACAAAGGTAGGTGTGTGCTTGTGTGTGTGTTTCCTATGCAGATCCTAAGCCCAGTGTCACATGCAAGTAGGAGGAGTAAGAAGGGTTCCTGGCAAATCCGGGTTATGGATTGCATTTAAAAAGGCCCCGTGGGAGTGCAATGGGCCCCTGTCTTGCTGCTTAGCAATAATGGTATGGGTTTAGGTTCTGCTGTGTGTACTGGTGGTTGACTGCCCCCCAGCCCAGAGTGTGCATGGAAAATTGTCTGGCAGCCTCCCTGACAGCAAGCAGTGATAGTGCCCATGAAGGGGACCTTGTTGGGCCCGCCCCTTTCACGGTTATCGCTTCTCGGCCTTTTGGCTAAGATCAAGTGTAGTATCTGTTCTTATCAGTTTAATATCTGATACGTCCCCTATCTGGGGACCATATATTAAATGGATTTTTGAGAACGGGGGCCGATTTCGAAGCTTGCTTCCGTCGCCCTATGCATTGACCCGATATGGCAGTATCTTCGGGTACAGTGCACCACCCCCTTACAGGGTTAAAAAGAAAGATTCCTACTTTCATTGCTACCTGCTTGCTGGCTAGCCAGCTAGCCAGCCCTGTGGGCCTTGCTGCTGCTGCAGCCAAAAAACAAAAGGTGGTGCTGCTGCTGCTTCTGCTGCTTCTGCTTCTGCTTGTGTCTGGCCCCTGTTGGAGCGTCCAGGCACAGGACTTCTGCTGCTGCTGACTAAATGGCCTCCTTAATTGGATCATTTGAGTAGCCAGCACACCTGTGCAGGTAGGGCATGACATGATAGGCAGCTGCCTTGATAGCGGGTGGGTGCTGAATGTTCCTAATTGACAAAATAAGATTAATGCTTATGAAGAAATATAAAATCTCATCCCTTCCCCAATATCGCGCCACACCCCTACCCCTTAATTCCCTGGTTGAACGTGATGGACATATGTCTTTTTTCGACCGTACTAACTATGTAACTATGTAACATAACATGGGGGGGGGGGGGTCTCCTGGCTGTTCACACAGGTGTGTCATTGCTGTACATTGACCATGCATTGCTTCTGTGGTATTGCAAAGGCAAAGACAAATGCTTCCAGCCATCCATTGCACTAATGGATTGGTCATCAGCTGGCTGTCTATGTCCCGCATCAATATAGACCAAAGTACAGAGGGTTAGGCTATGCTATTGTGCACCTACCTGATGCATCAGAAGGTGCGAGGCCCTTGCTAAATTCTGTGCACAGACTTTGAGATCTATACTTTAGACTGTATCTAAACCTGCTCCAACATGGACTGACATTCTGGCCTACTTTCAGCCGATGCGACTTGTCTGTCGCTGAACAGTCGCTTTTTATGTATTCAGCACCTATGTATAATGTTGTAAAAATGCTCTAGAAGCTAAAGTCGCAGAAATGTCACACATATTTGGCCTGCAACTTTCTGTGCGACAAATTCAGACAGGAAAAATCAGTATAAATCCTTAGAAAATTATCCCCCAGTGTCTCCATCTGCTGGCGGTATTGAATAAGCATTGCTGCACTGATGGGGTAAAAACGAAAAAAAAGAAGAAAAAGAAGAATAATACGCCCAGAAAAGAGGCGAAAAGGAGAAAAACGTAAAAAAACGTGAAAAAAAAGTAAGAGGAAGAGAAGGGAAAAAAAGGTGGAAATGGGTTTAAAAGTGATTTCGGCGGAGAAATATATATATATATATATATATATATATATATATATATATATATATACGCGCACACACACACATATATATAAACGTATTCTCCGTTGAGATATTGCAGCCGCTGCTGTGTCCAGGCCCAGGAGCCTTAGCACTGTGCTGTGATGTCACTCAATACCACTGACATCACTAGGTGTAAACAACATCTCTCCTTTGCTGTGTATGTGACTATGGAGCTGTTTGGTGATGTCGTCTATTATGGCCTTCATAGAAGCAACAGGAGATTGTTGCATCCATCTAGAACCCTCAGAACTACAGTGCTATGATGTCACTCACTTCCACAGGCCTTGCAGAGTGTAAACAACAACAACCCAGCTTTGTTGTGTATGTAACCATAGGGATTTGTGATGTCACCTAGAACCTTCACAGCAGCGACAGCTTTATGAGGAGCATCAGCACTGCTCTGCCTGAGCAGAACCATCACCGCCATAGGTTGTCAAATAACCCGGATTTAACCCACACAGGTAAGTCCAATGGGGTGCAGGCATGTCCTCTATGCTTACAGCTTCCCGTGGGTGTTGGTTTGATACCGTTTGGGGACAGCCAAGGAGGCATCTGCAGGCAACAAAGGTAGGTGTGTGCTTGTGTGTGTGTTTCCTATGCAGATCCTAAGCCCAGTGTCACATGCAAGTAGGAGGAGTAAGAAGGGTTCCTGGCAAATCCGGGTTATGGATTGCATTTAAAAAGGCCCCGTGGGAGTGCAATGGGCCCCTGTCTTGCTGCTTAGCAATAATGGTATGGGTTTAGGTTCTGCTGTGTGTACTGGTGGTTGACTGCCCCCCAGCCCAGAGTGTGCATGGAAAATTGTCTGGCAGCCTCCCTGACAGCAAGCAGTGATAGTGCCCATGAAGGGGACCTTGTTGGGCCCGCCCCTTTCACGGTTATCGCTTCTCGGCCTTTTGGCTAAGATCAAGTGTAGTATCTGTTCTTATCAGTTTAATATCTGATACGTCCCCTATCTGGGGACCATATATTAAATGGATTTTTGAGAACGGGGGCCGATTTCGAAGCTTGCTTCCGTCGCCCTATGCATTGACCCGATATGGCAGTATCTTCGGGTACAGTGCACCACCCCCTTACAGGGTTAAAAAGAAAGATTCCTACTTTCATTGCTACCTGCTTGCTGGCTAGCCAGCTAGCCAGCCCTGTGGGCCTTGCTGCTGCTGCAGCCAAAAAACAAAAGGTGGTGCTGCTGCTGCTTCTGCTGCTTCTGCTTCTGCTTGTGTCTGGCCCCTGTTGGAGCGTCCAGGCACAGGACTTCTGCTGCTGCTGACTAAATGGCCTCCTTAATTGGATCATTTGAGTAGCCAGCACACCTGTGCAGGTAGGGCATGACATGATAGGCAGCTGCCTTGATAGCGGGTGGGTGCTGAATGTTCCTAATTGACAAAATAAGATTAATGCTTATGAAGAAATATAAAATCTCATCCCTTCCCCAATATCGCGCCACACCCCTACCCCTTAATTCCCTGGTTGAACGTGATGGACATATGTCTTTTTTCGACCGTACTAACTATGTAACTATGTAACATAACATGGGGGGGGGGGGTCTCCTGGCTGTTCACACAGGTGTGTCATTGCTGTACATTGACCATGCATTGCTTCTGTGGTATTGCAAAGGCAAAGACAAATGCTTCCAGCCATCCATTGCACTAATGGATTGGTCATCAGCTGGCTGTCTATGTCCCGCATCAATATAGACCAAAGTACAGAGGGTTAGGCTATGCTATTGTGCACCTACCTGATGCATCAGAAGGTGCGAGGCCCTTGCTAAATTCTGTGCACAGACTTTGAGATCTATACTTTAGACTGTATCTAAACCTGCTCCAACATGGACTGACATTCTGGCCTACTTTCAGCCGATGCGACTTGTCTGTCGCTGAACAGTCGCTTTTTATGTATTCAGCACCTATGTATAATGTTGTAAAAATGCTCTAGAAGCTAAAGTCGCAGAAATGTCACACATATTTGGCCTGCAACTTTCTGTGCGACAAATTCAGACAGGAAAAATCAGTATAAATCCTTAGAAAATTATCCCCCAGTGTCTCCATCTGCTGGCGGTATTGAATAAGCATTGCTGCACTGATGGGGTATGCATTAGACGAAAAAAAAGAAGAAAAAGAAGAATAATACGCCCAGAAAAGAGGCGAAAAGGAGAAAAACGTAAAAAAACGTGAAAAAAAAGTAAGAGGAAGAGAAGGGAAAAAAAGGTGGAAATGGGTTTAAAAGTGATTTCGGCGGAGAAATATATATATATATATATATATATATATATATATATATATACGCGCACACACACACATATATATAAACGTATTCTCCGTTGAGATATTGCAGCCGCTGCTGTGTCCAGGCCCAGGAGCCTTAGCACTGTGCTGTGATGTCACTCAATACCACTGACATCACTAGGTGTAAACAACATCTCTCCTTTGCTGTGTATGTGACTATGGAGCTGTTTGGTGATGTCGTCTATTATGGCCTTCATAGAAGCAACAGGAGATTGTTGCATCCATCTAGAACCCTCAGAACTACAGTGCTATGATGTCACTCACTTCCACAGGCCTTGCAGAGTGTAAACAACAACAACCCAGCTTTGTTGTGTATGTAACCATAGGGATTTGTGATGTCACCTAGAACCTTCACAGCAGCGACAGCTTTATGAGGAGCATCAGCACTGCTCTGCCTGAGCAGAACCATCACCGCCATAGGTTGTCAAATAACCCGGATTTAACCCACACAGGTAAGTCCAATGGGGTGCAGGCATGTCCTCTATGCTTACAGCTTCCCGTGGGTGTTGGTTTGATACCGTTTGGGGACAGCCAAGGAGGCATCTGCAGGCAACAAAGGTAGGTGTGTGCTTGTGTGTGTGTTTCCTATGCAGATCCTAAGCCCAGTGTCACATGCAAGTAGGAGGAGTAAGAAGGGTTCCTGGCAAATCCGGGTTATGGATTGCATTTAAAAAGGCCCCGTGGGAGTGCAATGGGCCCCTGTCTTGCTGCTTAGCAATAATGGTATGGGTTTAGGTTCTGCTGTGTGTACTGGTGGTTGACTGCCCCCCAGCCCAGAGTGTGCATGGAAAATTGTCTGGCAGCCTCCCTGACAGCAAGCAGTGATAGTGCCCATGAAGGGGACCTTGTTGGGCCCGCCCCTTTCACGGTTATCGCTTCTCGGCCTTTTGGCTAAGATCAAGTGTAGTATCTGTTCTTATCAGTTTAATATCTGATACGTCCCCTATCTGGGGACCATATATTAAATGGATTTTTGAGAACGGGGGCCGATTTCGAAGCTTGCTTCCGTCGCCCTATGCATTGACCCGATATGGCAGTATCTTCGGGTACAGTGCACCACCCCCTTACAGGGTTAAAAAGAAAGATTCCTACTTTCATTGCTACCTGCTTGCTGGCTAGCCAGCTAGCCAGCCCTGTGGGCCTTGCTGCTGCTGCAGCCAAAAAACAAAAGGTGGTGCTGCTGCTGCTTCTGCTGCTTCTGCTTCTGCTTGTGTCTGGCCCCTGTTGGAGCGTCCAGGCACAGGACTTCTGCTGCTGCTGACTAAATGGCCTCCTTAATTGGATCATTTGAGTAGCCAGCACACCTGTGCAGGTAGGGCATGACATGATAGGCAGCTGCCTTGATAGCGGGTGGGTGCTGAATGTTCCTAATTGACAAAATAAGATTAATGCTTATGAAGAAATATAAAATCTCATCCCTTCCCCAATATCGCGCCACACCCCTACCCCTTAATTCCCTGGTTGAACGTGATGGACATATGTCTTTTTTCGACCGTACTAACTATGTAACTATGTAACATAACATGGGGGGGGGGGGGTCTCCTGGCTGTTCACACAGGTGTGTCATTGCTGTACATTGACCATGCATTGCTTCTGTGGTATTGCAAAGGCAAAGACAAATGCTTCCAGCCATCCATTGCACTAATGGATTGGTCATCAGCTGGCTGTCTATGTCCCGCATCAATATAGACCAAAGTACAGAGGGTTAGGCTATGCTATTGTGCACCTACCTGATGCATCAGAAGGTGCGAGGCCCTTGCTAAATTCTGTGCACAGACTTTGAGATCTATACTTTAGACTGTATCTAAACCTGCTCCAACATGGACTGACATTCTGGCCTACTTTCAGCCGATGCGACTTGTCTGTCGCTGAACAGTCGCTTTTTATGTATTCAGCACCTATGTATAATGTTGTAAAAATGCTCTAGAAGCTAAAGTCGCAGAAATGTCACACATATTTGGCCTGCAACTTTCTGTGCGACAAATTCAGACAGGAAAAATCAGTATAAATCCTTAGAAAATTATCCCCCAGTGTCTCCATCTGCTGGCGGTATTGAATAAGCATTGCTGCACTGATGGGGTATGCATTAGACGAAAAAAAAGAAGAAAAAGAAGAATAATACGCCCAGAAAAGAGGCGAAAAGGAGAAAAACGTAAAAAAACGTGAAAAAAAAGTAA
Organism: Hyla sarda; assembly: GCF_029499605.1. NCBI lineage: Eukaryota > Metazoa > Chordata > Amphibia > Anura > Hylidae > Hyla > Hyla sarda. The sequence goes on from NW_026610508.1 coordinate 220,077, forward strand.
GAGGAAGAGAAGGGAAAAAAAGGTGGAAATGGGTTTAAAAGTGATTTCGGCGGAGATATATATATATATATATATATATATATATATATATATATATATATATATACGCGCACACACACACATATATATAAACGTATTCTCCGTTGAGATATTGCAGCCGCTGCTGTGTCCAGGCCCAGGAGCCTTAGCACTGTGCTGTGATGTCACTCAATACCACTGACATCACTAGGTGTAAACAACATCTCTCCTTTGCTGTGTATGTGACTATGGAGCTGTTTGGTGATGTCGTCTATTATGGCCTTCATAGAAGCAACAGGAGATTGTTGCATCCATCTAGAACCCTCAGAACTACAGTGCTATGATGTCACTCACTTCCACAGGCCTTGCAGAGTGTAAACAACAACAACCCAGCTTTGTTGTGTATGTAACCATAGGGATTTGTGATGTCACCTAGAACCTTCACAGCAGCGACAGCTTTATGAGGAGCATCAGCACTGCTCTGCCTGAGCAGAACCATCACCGCCATAGGTTGTCAAATAACCCGGATTTAACCCACACAGGTAAGTCCAATGGGGTGCAGGCATGTCCTCTATGCTTACAGCTTCCCGTGGGTGTTGGTTTGATACCGTTTGGGGACAGCCAAGGAGGCATCTGCAGGCAACAAAGGTAGGTGTGTGCTTGTGTGTGTGTTTCCTATGCAGATCCTAAGCCCAGTGTCACATGCAAGTAGGAGGAGTAAGAAGGGTTCCTGGCAAATCCGGGTTATGGATTGCATTTAAAAAGGCCCCGTGGGAGTGCAATGGGCCCCTGTCTTGCTGCTTAGCAATAATGGTATGGGTTTAGGTTCTGCTGTGTGTACTGGTGGTTGACTGCCCCCCAGCCCAGAGTGTGCATGGAAAATTGTCTGGCAGCCTCCCTGACAGCAAGCAGTGATAGTGCCCATGAAGGGGACCTTGTTGGGCCCGCCCCTTTCACGGTTATCGCTTCTCGGCCTTTTGGCTAAGATCAAGTGTAGTATCTGTTCTTATCAGTTTAATATCTGATACGTCCCCTATCTGGGGACCATATATTAAATGGATTTTTGAGAACGGGGGCCGATTTCGAAGCTTGCTTCCGTCGCCCTATGCATTGACCCGATATGGCAGTATCTTCGGGTACAGTGCACCACCCCCTTACAGGGTTAAAAAGAAAGATTCCTACTTTCATTGCTACCTGCTTGCTGGCTAGCCAGCTAGCCAGCCCTGTGGGCCTTGCTGCTGCTGCAGCCAAAAAACAAAAGGTGGTGCTGCTGCTGCTTCTGCTGCTTCTGCTTCTGCTTGTGTCTGGCCCCTGTTGGAGCGTCCAGGCACAGGACTTCTGCTGCTGCTGACTAAATGGCCTCCTTAATTGGATCATTTGAGTAGCCAGCACACCTGTGCAGGTAGGGCATGACATGATAGGCAGCTGCCTTGATAGCGGGTGGGTGCTGAATGTTCCTAATTGACAAAATAAGATTAATGCTTATGAAGAAATATAAAATCTCATCCCTTCCCCAATATCGCGCCACACCCCTACCCCTTAATTCCCTGGTTGAACGTGATGGACATATGTCTTTTTTCGACCGTACTAACTATGTAACTATGTAACATAACATGGGGGGGGGGGGGTCTCCTGGCTGTTCACACAGGTGTGTCATTGCTGTACATTGACCATGCATTGCTTCTGTGGTATTGCAAAGGCAAAGACAAATGCTTCCAGCCATCCATTGCACTAATGGATTGGTCATCAGCTGGCTGTCTATGTCCCGCATCAATATAGACCAAAGTACAGAGGGTTAGGCTATGCTATTGTGCACCTACCTGATGCATCAGAAGGTGCGAGGCCCTTGCTAAATTCTGTGCACAGACTTTGAGATCTATACTTTAGACTGTATCTAAACCTGCTCCAACATGGACTGACATTCTGGCCTACTTTCAGCCGATGCGACTTGTCTGTCGCTGAACAGTCGCTTTTTATGTATTCAGCACCTATGTATAATGTTGTAAAAATGCTCTAGAAGCTAAAGTCGCAGAAATGTCACACATATTTGGCCTGCAACTTTCTGTGCGACAAATTCAGACAGGAAAAATCAGTATAAATCCTTAGAAAATTATCCCCCAGTGTCTCCATCTGCTGGCGGTATTGAATAAGCATTGCTGCACTGATGGGGTATGCATTAGACGAAAAAAAAGAAGAAAAAGAAGAATAATACGCCCAGAAAAGAGGCGAAAAGGAGAAAAACGTAAAAAAACGTGAAAAAAAAGTAAGAGGAAGAGAAGGGAAAAAAAGGTGGAAATGGGTTTAAAAGTGATTTCGGCGAGAGAAATATATATATATATATATATATATATATATATATATATATATATACGCGCACACACACACATATATATAAACGTATTCTCCGTTGAGATATTGCAGCCGCTGCTGTGTCCAGGCCCAGGAGCCTTAGCACTGTGCTGTGATGTCACTCAATACCACTGACATCACTAGGTGTAAACAACATCTCTCCTTTGCTGTGTATGTGACTATGGAGCTGTTTGGTGATGTCGTCTATTATGGCCTTCATAGAAGCAACAGGAGATTGTTGCATCCATCTAGAACCCTCAGAACTACAGTGCTATGATGTCACTCACTTCCACAGGCCTTGCAGAGTGTAAACAACAACAACCCAGCTTTGTTGTGTATGTAACCATAGGGATTTGTGATGTCACCTAGAACCTTCACAGCAGCGACAGCTTTATGAGGAGCATCAGCACTGCTCTGCCTGAGCAGAACCATCACCGCCATAGGTTGTCAAATAACCCGGATTTAACCCACACAGGTAAGTCCAATGGGGTGCAGGCATGTCCTCTATGCTTACAGCTTCCCGTGGGTGTTGGTTTGATACCGTTTGGGGACAGCCAAGGAGGCATCTGCAGGCAACAAAGGTAGGTGTGTGCTTGTGTGTGTGTTTCCTATGCAGATCCTAAGCCCAGTGTCACATGCAAGTAGGAGGAGTAAGAAGGGTTCCTGGCAAATCCGGGTTATGGATTGCATTTAAAAAGGCCCCGTGGGAGTGCAATGGGCCCCTGTCTTGCTGCTTAGCAATAATGGTATGGGTTTAGGTTCTGCTGTGTGTACTGGTGGTTGACTGCCCCCCAGCCCAGAGTGTGCATGGAAAATTGTCTGGCAGCCTCCCTGACAGCAAGCAGTGATAGTGCCCATGAAGGGGACCTTGTTGGGCCCGCCCCTTTCACGGTTATCGCTTCTCGGCCTTTTGGCTAAGATCAAGTGTAGTATCTGTTCTTATCAGTTTAATATCTGATACGTCCCCTATCTGGGGACCATATATTAAATGGATTTTTGAGAACGGGGGCCGATTTCGAAGCTTGCTTCCGTCGCCCTATGCATTGACCCGATATGGCAGTATCTTCGGGTACAGTGCACCACCCCCTTACAGGGTTAAAAAGAAAGATTCCTACTTTCATTGCTACCTGCTTGCTGGCTAGCCAGCTAGCCAGCCCTGTGGGCCTTGCTGCTGCTGCAGCCAAAAAACAAAAGGTGGTGCTGCTGCTGCTTCTGCTGCTTCTGCTTCTGCTTGTGTCTGGCCCCTGTTGGAGCGTCCAGGCACAGGACTTCTGCTGCTGCTGACTAAATGGCCTCCTTAATTGGATCATTTGAGTAGCCAGCACACCTGTGCAGGTAGGGCATGACATGATAGGCAGCTGCCTTGATAGCGGGTGGGTGCTGATGTTCCTAATTGACAAAATAAGATTAATGCTTATGAAGAAATATAAAATCTCATCCCTTCCCCAATATCGCGCCACACCCCTACCCCTTAATTCCCTGGTTGAACGTGATGGACATATGTCTTTTTTCGACCGTACTAACTATGTAACTATGTAACATAACATGGGGGGGGGGGGGGGTCTCCTGGCTGTTCACACAGGGTGTGTCATTGCTGTACATTGACCATGCATTGCTTCTGTGGTATTGCAAAGGCAAAGACAAATGCTTCCAGCCATCCATTGCACTAATGGATTGGTCATCAGCTGGCTGTCTATGTCCCGCATCAATATAGACCAAAGTACAGAGGGTTAGGCTATGCTATTGTGCACCTACCTGATGCATCAGAAGGTGCGAGGCCCTTGCTAAATTCAGTGCACAGACTTTGAGATCTATACTTTAGACTGTATCTAAACCTGCTCCAACATGGACTGACATTCTGGCCTACTTTCAGCCGATGCGACTTGTCTGTCGCTGAACAGTCGCTTTTTATGTATTCAGCACCTATGTATAATGTTGTAAAAATGCTCTAGAAGCTAAAGTCGCAGAAATGTCACACATATTTGGCCTGCAACTTTCTGTGCGACAAATTCAGACAGGAAAAATCAGTATAAATCCTTAGAAAATTATCCCCCAGTGTCTCCATCTGCTGGCGGTATTGAATAAGCATTGCTGCACTGATGGGGTATGCATTAGACGAAAAAAAAGAAGAAAAAGAAGAATAATACGCCCAGAAAAAGAGGCGAAAAGGAGAAAAACGTAAAAAAACGTGAAAAAAAAAGTAAGAGGAAGAGAAGGGAAAAAAAGGTGGAAATGGTTTAAAAGTGATTTCGGCGGAGAAATATATATATATATATATATATATATATATATATATATATACGCGCACACACACACATATATATAAACGTATTCTCCGTTGAGATATTGCAGCCGCTGCTGTGTCCAGGGCCCAGGAGCCTTAGCACTGTGCTGTGATGTCACTCAATACCACTGACATCACTAGGTGTAAACAACATCTCTCCTTTGCTGTGTATGTGACTATGGAGCTGTTTGGTGATGTCGTCTATTATGGCCTTCATAGAAGCAACAGGAGATTGTTGCATCCATCTAGAACCCTCAGAACTACAGTGCTATGATGTCACTCACTTCCACAGCCTTGCAGAGTGTAAACAACAACAACCCAGCTTGTTGTGTATGTAACCATAGGGATTTGTGATGTCACCTAGAACCTTCACAGCAGCGACAGCTTTATGAGGAGCATCAGCACTGCTCTGCCTGAGCAGAACCATCACCGCCATAGGTTGTCAAATAACCCGGATTTTAACCCACACAGGTAAGTCCAATGGGGTGCAGGCATGTCCTCTATGCTTACAGCTTCCCGTGGGTGTTGGTTTGATACCGTTTGGGGGACAGCCAAGGGAGGCATCTGCAGGCAACAAAGGTAGGTGTGTGCTTGTGTGTGTGTTTCCTATGCAGATCCTAAGCGCCAGTGTCACATGCAAGTAGGAGGAGTAAGACAGGGTTCCTGGCAAATCCGGGTTATGGATTGCATTTAAAAAAGGCCCCGTGGGAGTGCAATGGGCCCCTGTCTTGCTGCTTAGCAATAATTGGTATGGTTTAGGTTCTGCTGTGTGTACTGGTGGTTGACTGCCCCCCAGCCCAGAGTGTGCATGGAAAATTGGTCTGGGCAGCCTCCCTGACAGCAAGCAGTGATAGTGCCCATGAAGGGGACCTTGTTGGGCCCGCCCCTTTCACGGTTATCGCTTCTCGGCCTTTTGGCTAAGATCAAGTGTAGTATCTGTTCTTATCAGTTTAATATCTGATACGTCCCCTATCTGGGGACCATATATTAAATGGATTTTTGAGAACGGGGGCCGATTTCGAAGCTTGCTTCCGTCGCCCTATGCATTGGACCCGATATGGCAGTATCTTCGGGTACAGTGCACCACCCCCTTACAGGGTTTAAAAAGAAAGATTCCTACTTTCATTGCTACCTGCTTGCTGGCTAGCCAGCTAGCCAGCCCCTGTGGGCCTTGCTGCTGCTGCAGCCAAAAAACAAAAGGTGGTGCTGCTGCTGCTTCTGCTGCTTCTGCTTCTGCTTGTGTCTGGCCCCTGTTGGAGCGTCCAGGCACAGGACTTCTGCTGCTGCTGACTATCCTTAATTGGATCATTTGAGTAGCCAGCACACCTGTGCAGGTAGGGCATGACATGATAGGCAGCTGCCTTGATAGCGGGTGGGTGCTGAATGTTCCTAATTGACAAAATAAGATTAATGCTTATGAAGAAATATAAAATCTCATCCCTTCCCCAATATCGCGCCACACCCCTACCCCTTAATTCCCTGGTTGAACGTGATGGACATATGTCTTTTTTCGACCGTACTAACTATGTAACTATGTAACATAACATGGGGGGGGGGGGTCTCCTGGCTGTTCACACAGGTGTGTCATTGCTGTACATTGACCATGCATTGCTTCTGTGGTATTGCAAAGGCAAAGACAAATGCTTCCAGCCATCCATTGCACTAATGGATTGGTCATCAGCTGGCTGTCTATGTCCCGCATCAATATAGACCAAAGTACAGAGGGTTAGGCTATGCTATTGTGCACCTACCTGATGCATCAGAAGGTGCGAGGCCCTTGCTAAATTCTGTGCACAGACTTTGAGATCTATACTTTAGACTGTATCTAAACCTGCTCCAACATGGACTGACATTCTGGCCTACTTTCAGCCGATGCGACTTGTCTGTCGCTGAACAGTCGCTTTTTATGTATTCAGCACCTATGTATAATGTTGTAAAAATGCTCTAGAAGCTAAAGTCGCAGAAATGTCACACATATTTGGCCTGCAACTTTCTGTGCGACAAATTCAGACAGGAAAAATCAGTATAAATCCTTAGAAAATTATCCCCCAGTGTCTCCATCTGCTGGCGGTATTGAATAAGCATTGCTGCACTGATGGGGTATGCATTAGACGAAAAAAAAGAAGAAAAAGAAGAATAATACGCCCAGAAAAGAGGCGAAAAGGAGAAAAACGTAAAAAAACGTGAAAAAAAAGTAAGAGGAAGAGAAGGGAAAAAAAGGTGGAAATGGGTTTAAAAGTGATTTCGGCGGAGAAATATATATATATATATATATATATATATATATATATATATATACGCGCACACACACACATATATATAAACGTATTCTCCGTTGAGATATTGCAGCCGCTGCTGTGTCCAGGCCCAGGAGCCTTAGCACTGTGCTGTGATGTCACTCAATACCACTGACATCACTAGGTGTAAACAACATCTCTCCTTTGCTGTGTATGTGACTATGGAGCTGTTTGGTGATGTCGTCTATTATGGCCTTCATAGAAGCAACAGGAGATTGTTGCATCCATCTAGAACCCTCAGAACTACAGTGCTATGATGTCACTCACTTCCACAGGCCTTGCAGAGTGTAAACAACAACAACCCAGCTTTGTTGTGTATGTAACCATAGGGATTTGTGATGTCACCTAGAACCTTCACAGCAGCGACAGCTTTATGAGGAGCATCAGCACTGCTCTGCCTGAGCAGAACCATCACCGCCATAGGTTGTCAAATAACCCGGATTTAACCCACACAGGTAAGTCCAATGGGGTGCAGGCATGTCCTCTATGCTTACAGCTTCCCGTGGGTGTTGGTTTGATACCGTTTGGGGACAGCCAAGGAGGCATCTGCAGGCAACAAAGGTAGGTGTGTGCTTGTGTGTGTGTTTCCTATGCAGATCCTAAGCCCAGTGTCACATGCAAGTAGGAGGAGTAAGAAGGGTTCCTGGCAAATCCGGGTTATGGATTGCATTTAAAAAGGCCCCGTGGGAGTGCAATGGGCCCCTGTCTTGCTGCTTAGCAATAATGGTATGGGTTTAGGTTCTGCTGTGTGTACTGGTGGTTGACTGCCCCCCAGCCCAGAGTGTGCATGGAAAATTGTCTGGCAGCCTCCCTGACAGCAAGCAGTGATAGTGCCCATGAAGGGGACCTTGTTGGGCCCGCCCCTTTCACGGTTATCGCTTCTCGGCCTTTTGGCTAAGATCAAGTGTAGTATCTGTTCTTATCAGTTTAATATCTGATACGTCCCCTATCTGGGGACCATATATTAAATGGATTTTTGAGAACGGGGGCCGATTTCGAAGCTTGCTTCCGTCGCCCTATGCATTGACCCGATATGGCAGTATCTTCGGGTACAGTGCACCACCCCCTTACAGGGTTAAAAAGAAAGATTCCTACTTTCATTGCTACCTGCTTGCTGGCTAGCCAGCTAGCCAGCCCTGTGGGCCTTGCTGCTGCTGCAGCCAAAAAACAAAAGGTGGTGCTGCTGCTGCTTCTGCTGCTTCTGCTTCTGCTTGTGTCTGGCCCCTGTTGGAGCGTCCAGGCACAGGACTTCTGCTGCTGCTGACTAAATGGCCTCCTTAATTGGATCATTTGAGTAGCCAGCACACCTGTGCAGGTAGGGCATGACATGATAGGCAGCTGCCTTGATAGCGGGTGGGTGCTGAATGTTCCTAATTGACAAAATAAGATTAATGCTTATGAAGAAATATAAAATCTCATCCCTTCCCCAATATCGCGCCACACCCCTACCCCTTAATTCCCTGGTTGAACGTGATGGACATATGTCTTTTTTCGACCGTACTAACTATGTAACTATGTAACATAACATGGGGGGGGGGGGTCTCCTGGCTGTTCACACAGGTGTGTCATTGCTGTACATTGACCATGCATTGCTTCTGTGGTATTGCAAAGGCAAAGACAAATGCTTCCAGCCATCCATTGCACTAATGGATTGGTCATCAGCTGGCTGTCTATGTCCCGCATCAATATAGACCAAAGTACAGAGGGTTAGGCTATGCTATTGTGCACCTACCTGATGCATCAGAAGGTGCGAGGCCCTTGCTAAATTCTGTGCACAGACTTTGAGATCTATACTTTAGACTGTATCTAAACCTGCTCCAACATGGACTGACATTCTGGCCTACTTTCAGCCGATGCGACTTGTCTGTCGCTGAACAGTCGCTTTTTATGTATTCAGCACCTATGTATAATGTTGTAAAAATGCTCTAGAAGCTAAAGTCGCAGAAATGTCACACATATTTGGCCTGCAACTTTCTGTGCGACAAATTCAGACAGGAAAAATCAGTATAAATCCTTAGAAAATTATCCCCCAGTGTCTCCATCTGCTGGCGGTATTGAATAAGCATTGCTGCACTGATGGGGTATGCATTAGACGAAAAAAAAGAAGAAAAAGAAGAATAATACGCCCAGAAAAGAGGCGAAAAGGAGAAAAACGTAAAAAAACGTGAAAAAAAAGTAAGAGGAAGAGAAGGGAAAAAAAGGTGGAAATGGGTTTAAAAGTGATTTCGGCGGAGAAATATATATATATATATATATATATATATATATATATATATATATATACGCGCACACACACACATATATATAAACGTATTCTCCGTTGAGATATTGCAGCCGCTGCTGTGTCCAGGCCCAGGAGCCTTAGCACTGTGCTGTGATGTCACTCAATACCACTGACATCACTAGGTGTAAACAACATCTCTCCTTTGCTGTGTATGTGACTATGGAGCTGTTTGGTGATGTCGTCTATTATGGCCTTCATAGAAGCAACAGGAGATTGTTGCATCCATCTAGAACCCTCAGAACTACAGTGCTATGATGTCACTCACTTCCACAGGCCTTGCAGAGTGTAAACAACAACAACCCAGCTTTGTTGTGTATGTAACCATAGGGATTTGTGATGTCACCTAGAACCTTCACACAGCAGCGACAGCTTTATGAGGAGCATCAGCACTGCTCTGCCTGAGCAGAACCATCACCGCCATAGGTTGTCAAATAACCCGGATTTAACCCACACAGGTAAGTCCAATGGGGTGCAGGCATGTCCTCTATGCTTACAGCTTCCCGTGGGTGTTGGTTTGATACCGTTTGGGGACAGCCAAGGAGGCATCTGCAGGCAACAAAGGTAGGTGTGTGCTTGTGTGTGTGTTTCCTATGCAGATCCTAAGCCCAGTGTCACATGCAAGTAGGAGGAGTAAGAAGGGTTCCTGGCAAATCCGGGTTATGGATTGCATTTAAAAAGGCCCCGTGGGAGTGCAATGGGCCCCTGTCTTGCTGCTTAGCAATAATGGTATGGGTTTAGGTTCTGCTGTGTGTACTGGTGGTTGACTGCCCCCCAGCCCAGAGTGTGCATGGAAAATTGTCTGGCAGCCTCCCTGACAGCAAGCAGTGATAGTGCCCATGAAGGGGACCTTGTTGGGCCCGCCCCTTTCACGGTTATCGCTTCTCGGCCTTTTGGCTAAGATCAAGTGTAGTATCTGTTCTTATCAGTTTAATATCTGATACGTCCCCTATCTGGGGACCATATATTAAATGGATTTTTGAGAACGGGGGCCGATTTCGAAGCTTGCTTCCGTCGCCCTATGCATTGACCCGATATGGCAGTATCTTCGGGTACAGTGCACCACCCCCTTACAGGGTTAAAAAGAAAGATTCCTACTTTCATTGCTACCTGCTTGCTGGCTAGCCAGCTAGCCAGCCCTGTGGGCCTTGCTGCTGCTGCAGCCAAAAAACAAAAGGTGGTGCTGCTGCTGCTTCTGCTGCTTCTGCTTCTGCTTGTGTCTGGCCCCTGTTGGAGCGTCCAGGCACAGGACTTCTGCTGCTGCTGACTAAATGGCCTCCTTAATTGGATCATTTGAGTAGCCAGCACACCTGTGCAGGTAGGGCATGACATGATAGGCAGCTGCCTTGATAGCGGGTGGGTGCTGAATGTTCCTAATTGACAAAATAAGATTAATGCTTATGAAGAAATATAAAATCTCATCCCTTCCCCAATATCGCGCCACACCCCTACCCCTTAATTCCCTGGTTGAACGTGATGGACATATGTCTTTTTTCGACCGTACTAACTATGTAACTATGTAACATAACATGGGGGGGGGGGGTCTCCTGGCTGTTCACACAGGTGTGTCATTGCTGTACATTGACCATGCATTGCTTCTGTGGTATTGCAAAGGCAAAGACAAATGCTTCCAGCCATCCATTGCACTAATGGATTGGTCATCAGCTGGCTGTCTATGTCCCGCATCAATATAGACCAAAGTACAGAGGGTTAGGCTATGCTATTGTGCACCTACCTGATGCATCAGAAGGTGCGAGGCCCTTGCTAAATTCTGTGCACAGACTTTGAGATCTATACTTTAGACTGTATCTAAACCTGCTCCAACATGGACTGACATTCTGGCCTACTTTCAGCCGATGCGACTTGTCTGTCGCTGAACAGTCGCTTTTTATGTATTCAGCACCTATGTATAATGTTGTAAAAATGCTCTAGAAGCTAAAGTCGCAGAAATGTCACACATATTTGGCCTGCAACTTTCTGTGCGACAAATTCAGACAGGAAAAATCAGTATAAATCCTTAGAAAATTATCCCCCAGTGTCTCCATCTGCTGGCGGTATTGAATAAGCATTGCTGCACTGATGGGGTATGCATTAGACGAAAAAAAAGAAGAAAAAGAAGAATAATACGCCCAGAAAAGAGGCGAAAAGGAGAAAAACGTAAAAAAACGTGAAAAAAAAGTAAGAGGAAGAGAAGGGAAAAAAAGGTGGAAATGGGTTTAAAAGTGATTTCGGCGGAGAAATATATATATATATATATATATATATATATATATATATATATATATACGCGCACACACACACATATATATAAACGTATTCTCCGTTGAGATATTGCAGCCGCTGCTGTGTCCAGGCCCAGGAGCCTTAGCACTGTGCTGTGATGTCACTCAATACCACTGACATCACTAGGTGTAAACAACATCTCTCCTTTGCTGTGTATGTGACTATGGAGCTGTTTGGTGATGTCGTCTATTATGGCCTTCATAGAAGCAACAGGAGATTGTTGCATCCATCTAGAACCCTCAGAACTACAGTGCTATGATGTCACTCACTTCCACAGGCCTTGCAGAGTGTAAACAACAACAACCCAGCTTTGTTGTGTATGTAACCATAGGGATTTGTGATGTCACCTAGAACCTTCACAGCAGCGACAGCTTTATGAGGAGCATCAGCACTGCTCTGCCTGAGCAGAACCATCACCGCCATAGGTTGTCAAATAACCCGGATTTAACCCACACAGGTAAGTCCAATGGGGTGCAGGCATGTCCTCTATGCTTACAGCTTCCCGTGGGTGTTGGTTTGATACCGTTTGGGGACAGCCAAGGAGGCATCTGCAGGCAACAAAGGTAGGTGTGTGCTTGTGTGTGTGTTTCCTATGCAGATCCTAAGCCCAGTGTCACATGCAAGTAGGAGGAGTAAGAAGGGTTCCTGGCAAATCCGGGTTATGGATTGCATTTAAAAAGGCCCCGTGGGAGTGCAATGGGCCCCTGTCTTGCTGCTTAGCAATAATGGTATGGGTTTAGGTTCTGCTGTGTGTACTGGTGGTTGACTGCCCCCCAGCCCAGAGTGTGCATGGAAAATTGTCTGGCAGCCTCCCTGACAGCAAGCAGTGATTGATAGTGCCCATGAAGGGGACCTTGTTGGGCCCGCCCCTTTCACGGTTATCGCTTCTCGGCCTTTTGGCTAAGATCAAGTGTAGTATCTGTTCTTATCAGTTTAATATCTGATACGTCCCCTATCTGGGGGACCATATATTAAATGGATTTTTGAGAACGGGGGTCCGATTTCGAAGCTTGCTTCCGTCGCCCTATGCATTGACCCGATATGGCAGTATCTTCGGGTACAGTGCACCACCCCCTTACAGGGTTAAAAAGAAAGATTCCTACTTTCATTGCTACCTGCTTGCTGGCTAGCCAGCTAGCCAGCCCTGTGGGCCTTTGCTGCTGCTGCAGCCAAAAAACAAAAGGTTGGTGCTGCTGCTGCTTCTGCTGCTTCTGCTTCTGCTTGTGTCTGGCCCCTGTTGGAGCGTCCAGGCACAGGACTTCTGCTGCTGCTGACTAAATGGCCTCCTTAATTGGATCATTTGAGTAGCCAGCACACCTGTGCAGGTAGGGCATGACATGATAGGCAGCTGCCTTGATAGCGGGTGGGTGCTGAATGTTCCTAATTGACAAAATAAGATTAATGCTTATGAAGAAATATAAAATCTCATCCCTTCCCCAATATCGCGCCACACCCCTACCCCTTAATTCCTGGTTGAACGTGATGACATATGTCTTTTTTCGACCTGTACTAACTATGTAACTATGTAACATAACATGGGGGGGGGGGGTCTCCTGGCTGTTCACACAGGTGTGTCATTGCTGTACAGACCATGCATTGCTTCTGTGGTATTGCAAAGGCAAAGACAAATGCTTCCAGCCATCCATTGCACTAATGGATTGGTCATCAGCTGGCTGTCTATGTCCCGCATCAATATAGACCAAAGTACAGAGGGTTAGGCTATGCTATTGTGCACCTACCTGATGCATCAGAAGGTGCGAGGCCCTTGCTAAATTCTGTGCACAGACTTTGAGATCTATACTTTAGACTGTATCTAAACCTGCTCCAACATGGACTGACATTCTGGCCTACTTTCAGCCGATGCGACTTGTCTGTCGCTGAACAGTCGCTTTTTATGTATTCAGCACCTATGTATAATGTTGTAAAAATGCTCTAGAAGCTAAAGTCGCAGAAATGTCACACATATTTGGCCTGCAACTTTCTGTGCGACAAATTCAGACAGGAAAAATCAGTATAAATCCTTAGAAAATTATCCCCCAGTGTCTCCATCTGCTGGCGGTATTGAATAAGCATTGCTGCACTGATGGGGTATGCATTAGACGAAAAAAAAGAAGAAAAAGAAGAATAATACGCCCAGAAAAGAGGCGAAAAGGAGAAAAACGTAAAAAAACGTGAAAAAAAAGTAAGAGGAAGAGAAGGGAAAAAAAGGTGGAAATGGGTTTAAAAGTGATTTCGGCGGAGAAATATATATATATATATATATATATATATATATATATATATATATATACGCGCACACACACACATATATATAAACGTATTCTCCGTTGAGATATTGCAGCCGCTGCTGTGTCCAGGCCCAGGAGCCTTAGCACTGTGCTGTGATGTCACTCAATACCACTGACATCACTAGGTGTAAACAACATCTCTCCTTTGCTGTGTATGTGACTATGGAGCTGTTTGGTGATGTCGTCTATTATGGCCTTCATAGAAGCAACAGGAGATTGTTGCATCCATCTAGAACCCTCAGAACTACAGTGCTATGATGTCACTCACTTCCACAGGCCTTGCAGAGTGTAAACAACAACAACCCAGCTTTGTTGTGTATGTAACCATAGGGATTTGTGATGTCACCTAGAACCTTCACAGCAGCGACAGCTTTATGAGGAGCATCAGCACTGCTCTGCCTGAGCAGAACCATCACCGCCATAGGTTGTCAAATAACCCGGATTTAACCCACACAGGTAAGTCCAATGGGGTGCAGGCATGTCCTCTATGCTTACAGCTTCCCGTGGGTGTTGGTTTGATACCGTTTGGGGACAGCCAAGGAGGCATCTGCAGGCAACAAAGGTAGGTGTGTGCTTGTGTGTGTGTTTCCTATGCAGATCCTAAGCCCAGTGTCACATGCAAGTAGGAGGAGTAAGAAGGGTTCCTGGCAAATCCGGGTTATGGATTGCATTTAAAAAGGCCCCGTGGGAGTGCAATGGGCCCCTGTCTTGCTGCTTAGCAATAATGGTATGGGTTTAGGTTCTGCTGTGTGTACTGGTGGTTGACTGCCCCCCAGCCCAGAGTGTGCATGGAAAATTGTCTGGCAGCCTCCCTGACAGCAAGCAGTGATAGTGCCCATGAAGGGGACCTTGTTGGGCCCGCCCCTTTCACGGTTATCGCTTCTCGGCCTTTTGGCTAAGATCAAGTGTAGTATCTGTTCTTATCAGTTTAATATCTGATACGTCCCCTATCTGGGGACCATATATTAAATGGATTTTTGAGAACGGGGGCCGATTTCGAAGCTTGCTTCCGTCGCCCTATGCATTGACCCGATATGGCAGTATCTTCGGGTACAGTGCACCACCCCCTTACAGGGTTAAAAAGAAAGATTCCTACTTTCATTGCTACCTGCTTGCTGGCTAGCCAGCTAGCCAGCCCTGTGGGCCTTGCTGCTGCTGCAGCCAAAAAACAAAAGGTGGTGCTGCTGCTGCTTCTGCTGCTTCTGCTTCTGCTTGTGTCTGGCCCCTGTTGGAGCGTCCAGGCACAGGACTTCTGCTGCTGCTGACTAAATGGCCTCCTTAATTGGATCATTTGAGTAGCCAGCACACCTGTGCAGGTAGGGCATGACATGATAGGCAGCTGCCTTGATAGCGGGTGGGTGCTGAATGTTCCTAATTGACAAAATAAGATTAATGCTTATGAAGAAATATAAAATCTCATCCCTTCCCCAATATCGCGCCACACCCCTACCCCTTAATTCCCTGGTTGAACGTGATGGACATATGTCTTTTTTCGACCGTACTAACTATGTAACTATGTAACATAACATGGGGGGGGGGGGTCTCCTGGCTGTTCACACAGGTGTGTCATTGCTGTACATTGACCATGCATTGCTTCTGTGGTATTGCAAAGGCAAAGACAAATGCTTCCAGCCATCCATTGCACTAATGGATTGGTCATCAGCTGGCTGTCTATGTCCCGCATCAATATAGACCAAAGTACAGAGGGTTAGGCTATGCTATTGTGCACCTACCTGATGCATCAGAAGGTGCGAGGCCCTTGCTAAATTCTGTGCACAGACTTTGAGATCTATACTTTAGACTGTATCTAAACCTGCTCCAACATGGACTGACATTCTGGCCTACTTTCAGCCGATGCGACTTGTCTGTCGCTGAACAGTCGCTTTTTATGTATTCAGCACCTATGTATAATGTTGTAAAAATGCTCTAGAAGCTAAAGTCGCAGAAATGTCACACATATTTGGCCTGCAACTTTCTGTGCGACAAATTCAGACAGGAAAAATCAGTATAAATCCTTAGAAAATTATCCCCCAGTGTCTCCATCTGCTGGCGGTATTGAATAAGCATTGCTGCACTGATGGGGTATGCATTAGACGAAAAAAAAGAAGAAAAAGAAGAATAATACGCCCAGAAAAGAGGCGAAAAGGAGAAAAACGTAAAAAAACGTGAAAAAAAAGTAAGAGGAAGAGAAGGGAAAAAAAGGTGGAAATGGGTTTAAAAGTGATTTCGGCGGAGAAATATATATATATATATATATATATATATATATATATATATATATATATACGCGCACACACACACATATATATAAACGTATTCTCCGTTGAGATATTGCAGCCGCTGCTGTGTCCAGGCCCAGGAGCCTTAGCACTGTGCTGTGATGTCACTCAATACCACTGACATCACTAGGTGTAAACAACATCTCTCCTTTGCTGTGTATGTGACTATGGAGCTGTTTGGTGATGTCGTCTATTATGGCCTTCATAGAAGCAACAGGAGATTGTTGCATCCATCTAGAACCCTCAGAACTACAGTGCTATGATGTCACTCACTTCCACAGGCCTTGCAGAGTGTAAACAACAACAACCCAGCTTTGTTGTGTATGTAACCATAGGGATTTGTGATGTCACCTAGAACCTTCACAGCAGCGACAGCTTTATGAGGAGCATCAGCACTGCTCTGCCTGAGCAGAACCATCACCGCCATAGGTTGTCAAATAACCCGGATTTAACCCACACAGGTAAGTCCAATGGGGTGCAGGCATGTCCTCTATGCTTACAGCTTCCCGTGGGTGTTGGTTTGATACCGTTTGGGGACAGCCAAGGAGGCATCTGCAGGCAACAAAGGTAGGTGTGTGCTTGTGTGTGTGTTTCCTATGCAGATCCTAAGCCCAGTGTCACATGCAAGTAGGAGGAGTAAGAAGGGTTCCTGGCAAATCCGGGTTATGGATTGCATTTAAAAAGGCCCCGTGGGAGTGCAATGGGCCCCTGTCTTGCTGCTTAGCAATAATGGTATGGGTTTAGGTTCTGCTGTGTGTACTGGTGGTTGACTGCCCCCCAGCCCAGAGTGTGCATGGAAAATTGTCTGGCAGCCTCCCTGACAGCAAGCAGTGATAGTGCCCATGAAGGGGACCTTGTTGGCCCGCCCCTTTCACGGTTATCGCTTCTCGGCCTTTTGGCTAAGATCAAGTGTAGTATCTGTTCTTATCAGTTTAATATCTGATACGTCCCCTATCTGGGGACCATATATTAAATGGATTTTTGAGAACGGGGGCCGATTTCGAAGCTTGCTTCCGTCGCCCTATGCATTGACCCGATATGGCAGTATCTTCGGGTACAGTGCACCACCCCCTTACAGGGTTAAAAAGAAAGATTCCTACTTTCATTGCTACCTGCTTGCTGGCTAGCCAGCTAGCCAGCCCTGTGGGCCTTGCTGCTGCTGCAGCCAAAAAACAAAAGGTGGTGCTGCTGCTGCTTCTGCTGCTTCTGCTTCTGCTTGTGTCTGGCCCCTGTTGGAGCGTCCAGGCACAGGACTTCTGCTGCTGCTGACTAAATGGCCTCCTTAATTGGATCATTTGAGTAGCCAGCACACCTGTGCAGGTAGGGCATGACATGATAGGCAGCTGCCTTGATAGCGGGTGGGTGCTGAATGTTCCTAATTGACAAAATAAGATTAATGCTTATGAAGAAATATAAAATCTCATCCCTTCCCCAATATCGCGCCACACCCCTACCCCTTAATTCCCTGGTTGAACGTGATGGACATATGTCTTTTTTTCGACCGTACTAACTATGTAACTATGTAACATAACCATGGGGGGGGGGGGTCTCCTGGCTGTTCACACAGGTGTGTCATTGCTGTACATTGACCATGCATTGCTTCTGTGGTATTGCAAAGGCAAAGGACAAATGCTTCCAGCCATCCATTGCACTAATGGATTGGTCATCAGCTGGCTGTCTATGTCCCGCATCAATATAGACCAAAGTACAGAGGGTTAGGCTATGCTATTGTGCACCTACCTGATGCATCAGAAGGTGCGAGGCCCTTGCTAAATTCTGTGCACAGACTTTGAGATCTATACTTTAGACTGTATCTAAACCTGCTCCAACATGGACTGACATTCTGGCCTACTTTCAGCCGATGCGACTTGTCTGTCGCTGAACAGTCGCTTTTTATGTATTCAGCACCTATGTATAATGTTGTAAAAATGCTCTAGAAGCTAAAGTCGCAGAAATGTCACACATATTTGGCCTGCAACTTTCTGTGCGACAAATTCAGACAGGAAAAATCAGTATAAATCCTTAGAAAATTATCCCCCAGTGTCTCCATCTGCTGGCGGTATTGAATAAGCATTGCTGCACTGATGGGGTATGCATTAGACGAAAAAAAAAGAAGAAAAAGAAATAATACGCCCAGAAAAGAGGCGAAAAGGAGAAAAACGTAAAAAAACGTGAAAAAAAAGTAAGAGGAAGAGAAGGGAAAAAAAGGTGGAAATGGGTTTAAAAGTGATTTCGGCGGAGAAATATATATATATATATATATATATATATATATATATATATACGCGCACACACACACATATATATAAACGTATTCTCCGTTGAGATATTGCAGCCGCTGCTGTGTCCAGGCCCAGGAGCCTTAGCACTGTGCTGTGATGTCACTCAATACCACTGACATCACTAGGTGTAAACAACATCTCTCCTTTGCTGTGTATGTGACTATGGAGCTGTTTGGTGATGTCGTCTATTATGGCCTTCATAGAAGCAACAGGAGATTGTTGCATCCATCTAGAACCCTCAGAACTACAGTGCTATGATGTCACTCACTTCCACAGGCCTTGCAGAGTGTAAACAACAACAACCCAGCTTTGTTGTGTATGTAACCATAGGGATTTGTGATGTCACCTAGAACCTTCACAGCAGCGACAGCTTTATGAGGAGCATCAGCACTGCTCTGCCTGAGCAGAACCATCACCGCCATAGGTTGTCAAATAACCCGGATTTAACCCACACAGGTAAGTCCAATGGGGTGCAGGCATGTCCTCTATGCTTACAGCTTCCCGTGGGTGTTGGTTTGATACCGTTTGGGGACAGCCAAGGAGGCATCTGCAGGCAACAAAGGTAGGTGTGTGCTTGTGTGTGTGTTTCCTATGCAGATCCTAAGCCCAGTGTCACATGCAAGTAGGAGGAGTAAGAAGGGTTCCTGGCAAATCCGGGTTATGGATTGCATTTAAAAAGGCCCCGTGGGAGTGCAATGGGCCCCTGTCTTGCTGCTTAGCAATAATGGTATGGGTTTAGGTTCTGCTGTGTGTACTGGTGGTTGACTGCCCCCCAGCCCAGAGTGTGCATGGAAAATTGTCTGGCAGCCTCCCTGACAGCAAGCAGTGATAGTGCCCATGAAGGGGACCTTGTTGGGCCCGCCCCTTTCACGGTTATCGCTTCTCGGCCTTTTGGCTAAGATCAAGTGTAGTATCTGTTCTTATCAGTTTAATATCTGATACGTCCCCTATCTGGGGACCATATATTAAATGGATTTTTGAGAACGGGGGCCGATTTCGAAGCTTGCTTCCGTCGCCCTATGCATTGACCCGATATGGCAGTATCTTCGGGTACAGTGCACCACCCCCTTACAGGGTTAAAAAGAAAGATTCCTACTTTCATTGCTACCTGCTTGCTGGCTAGCCAGCTAGCCAGCCCTGTGGGCCTTGCTGCTGCTGCAGCCAAAAAACAAAAGGTGGTGCTGCTGCTGCTTCTGCTGCTTCTGCTTCTGCTTGTGTCTGGCCCCTGTTGGAGCGTCCAGGCACAGGACTTCTGCTGCTGCTGACTAAATGGCCTCCTTAATTGGATCATTTGAGTAGCCAGCACACCTGTGCAGGTAGGGCATGACATGATAGGCAGCTGCCTTGATAGCGGGTGGGTGCTGAATGTTCCTAATTGACAAAATAAGATTAATGCTTATGAAGAAATATAAAATCTCATCCCTTCCCCAATATCGCGCCACACCCCTACCCCTTAATTCCCTGGTTGAACGTGATGGACATATGTCTTTTTTCGACCGTACTAACTATGTAACTATGTAACATAACATGGGGGGGGGGGGTCTCCTGGCTGTTCACACAGGTGTGTCATTGCTGTACATTGACCATGCATTGCTTCTGTGGTATTGCAAAGGCAAAGACAAATGCTTCCAGCCATCCATTGCACTAATGGATTGGTCATCAGCTGGCTGTCTATGTCCCGCATCAATATAGACCAAAGTACAGAGGGTTAGGCTATGCTATTGTGCACCTACCTGATGCATCAGAAGGTGCGAGGCCCTTGCTAAATTCTGTGCACAGACTTTGAGATCTATACTTTAGACTGTATCTAAACCTGCTCCAACATGGACTGACATTCTGGCCTACTTTCAGCCGATGCGACTTGTCTGTCGCTGAACAGTCGCTTTTTATGTATTCAGCACCTATGTATAATGTTGTAAAAATGCTCTAGAAGCTAAAGTCGCAGAAATGTCACACATATTTGGCCTGCAACTTTCTGTGCGACAAATTCAGACAGGAAAAATCAGTATAAATCCTTAGAAAATTATCCCCCAGTGTCTCCATCTGCTGGCGGTATTGAATAAGCATTGCTGCACTGATGGGTATGCATTAGACGAAAAAAAAGAAGAAAAAGAAGAATAATACGCCCAGAAAAGAGGCGAAAAGGAGAAAAAACGTAAAAAAACGTGAAAAAAAAGTAAGAGGAAGAGAAGGGAAAAAAAGGTGGAAATGGGTTAAAAGTGATTTCGGCGGAGAAATATATATATATATATATATATATATATATATATATATATATATATACGCGCACAACACACACATATATATAAACGTATTCTCCGTTGAGATATTGCAGCCGCTGCTGTGTCCAGGCCCAGGAGCCTTAGCACTGTGCTGTGATGTCACTCAATACCACTGACATCACTAGGTGTAAACAACATCTCTCCTTTGCTGTGTATGTGACTATGGAGCTGTTTGGTGATGTCGTCTATTATGGCCTTCATAGAAGCAACAGGAGATTGTTGCATCCATCTAGAACCCTCAGAACTACAGTGCTATGATGTCACTCACTTCCACAGCCCTTGCAGAGTGTAAACAACAACAACCCAGCTTTGTTGTGTATGTAACCATAGGGATTTGTGATGTCACCTAGAACCTTCACAGCAGCGACAGCTTTATGAGGAGCATCAGCACTGCTCTGCCTGAGCAGAACCATCACCGCCATAGGTTGTCAAATAACCCGGATTTAACCCACACAGGTAAGTCCAATGGGGTGCAGGCATGTCCTCTATGCTTACAGCTTCCCGTGGGTGTTGGTTTGATACCGTTTGGGGACAGCCAAGGAGGCATCTGCAGGCAACAAAGGTAGGTGTGTGCTTGTGTGTGTGTTTCCTATGCAGATCCTAAGCCCAGTGTCACATGCAAGTAGGAGGAGTAAGAAGGGTTCCTGGCAAATCCGGGTTATGGATTGCATTTAAAAAGGCCCCGTGGGAGTGCAATGGGCCCCTGTCTTGCTGCTTAGCAATAATGGTATGGGTTTAGGTTCTGCTGTGTGTACTGGTGGTTGACTGCCCCCCAGCCCAGGAGTGTGCATGGAAAATTGTCTGGCAGCCTCCCTGACAGCAAGCAGTGATAGTGCCCATGAAGGGGACCTTGTTGGGCCCGCCCCTTTCACGGTTATCGCTTCTCGGCCTTTTGGCTAAGATCAAGTGTAGTATCTGTTCTTATCAGTTTAATATCTGATACGTCCCCTATCTGGGGACCATATATTAAATGGATTTTTGAGAACGGGGGCCGATTTCGAAGCTTGCTTCCGTCGCCCTATGCATTGACCCGATATGGCAGTATCTTCGGGTACAGTGCACCACCCCCTTACAGGGTTAAAAAGAAAGATTCCTACTTTCATTGCTACCTGCTTGCTGGCTAGCCAGCTAGCCAGCCTGTGGGCCTTGCTGCTGCTGCAGCCAAAAAACAAAAGGTGGTGCTGCTGCTGCTTCTGCTGCTTCTGCTTCTGCTTGTGTCTGGCCCCTGTTGGAGCGTCCAGGCACAGGACTTCTGCTGCTGCTGACTAAATGGCCTCCTTAATTGGATCATTTGAGTAGCCAGCACACCTGTGCAGGTAGGGCATGACATGATAGGCAGCTGCCTTGATAGCGGGTGGGTGCTGAATGTTCCTAATTGACAAAATAAGATT